>NW_026942475.1:0-142949 GCF_024139115.2 Armigeres subalbatus
CGGTATACGAAGTGGTCATCAAACCTGGAAGGACGTGTCATCAAGTTCCTGCTACGAAGAGTTCGCTGTTCATTCAACTGCTGCGGAGTAGCAATGCCGTTCGAATCATCTGATACTTTATCAAAAACAGAAGTGCCAACTTCAGTCTCTGGCATGGGAAGTTCTTCGTTGTCTGACTCCGCAGAGCCTCCGAAAGCGGGATCCCTTTTTACTTCCCTTACATTCCTTGCATATTGTAAACCTGTGTTACTCACTACCACCACTTTGGCCCCTTCTCTAGCCACCACTCTGAAGCGCTCCGGCAGGAAAGTCGAATCCGTTTTGGAACGTTTCTGGCGAGCAAGCAAGACCACGTCGCCAATTTTGATGTCGGACTCCTTTGCGCCCCGCACTGAATCCGCATATAGTTTACTGGAATGTTTCGTGTCTGCATCCCTTTCCCGTACCTCTTCACGGTCAAGCTTCTCATTAGTGGGTGAACTCCACAAACACGGGAACGTACCACGGTGCTTCCAACCCACCATCATCTCGAAGGGTGTTACTGCAAGGCGTGAGTGGGGAACCAGTGTGTTGTGGTGATGTATATATTGCTGAAGAGCATGACGCCAGTTTCGACCGTCTATCCTGGAAGCTGATAGTGCCTTTATGATTCCCTGGTTCTGCCTTTCGACTGCCCCATTGGATTGAGGACTTAGAGGTATAGCCTTCCTTATTTCAATGCCTTTATTTTTCCAGAACTCAACGAAACCAGCGCTTTGAAATGGAGGCCCATTGTCGCTTTGGATTATAATGGGTAGACCCCAGGTCTGAAACACCTTACACAAGGCGGCATTTGTACTTTCAGCATCAGTCGACTTCATTTCGATGGCGTGTAGGTACCTAGAATATGTGTCTACAATGATTAAGAATTCTCCTGTTCCAAAATTGGGAGCCGACAAAAAATCCACTTGTATTATTTCCCATGGCCCCTCTGGGAGGTCTCTCGACGAAAGGGGCACAGGAGGGTTGCGTTTAGACAATAGCAGGCAAGTTTCGCAGCTTTTAACATATCGTGACACTTCAGCGGACATTTTAGGCCACCAAAAAAATTGCCGCATAATACGTTTCATGGCCACCTCACCTACGTGACCTCCATGAGCTGACTCGAGAGCTTTTTTTCTTAGAGAAGTAGGCAAAACAGTGCGCTCGTCCTTGAACACCGTGTATCCGAGACAATGCAAAGTTTTTTTATGAGCAGCATAAGCCTGCACTTCCTGCGACCACATATTTTTCTTCAGCGCTTCTCGGACGAGTTGAAGTTCTTTGTCACACTCTGACATCCTTTCTATTTCAGTCCATGTGAGCTCCATGCATCCTGAGTCCAGCGTATACAAGAAGTGCTTCTCATCATCGTCCTCAAATGGTTTGGTAATCTGTGTTTCCGGTATCAGCCTGGATAAGACATCAGCCACGTTTTCTTCGTCTGGTATGCACTGGACAGTGAAGTTGTACGCCTGTAGCCTCAAGGCCCAGCCTTCTGCACGCGATACTGCTCTCTTTCCTAAACGGTGGTTCGTATGAAAAATGAACTGGTTTGCCTCGGCGTCTGTTCGGATGATGAATGATGTAGCCAGAAGGTAATAGCTGAACCGCTCTACTCCCCAGACCACGGCCAGCGCTTCCCTTTGCGTCTGTGGGTACCTCTGCTCTGTGGGAGACAATACCTTGGACGCGCAAGCAATGATGCGAGGCTCCCCAGCGTCATTGAATTGAGTGAGTACTGCTCCGGGCCCAGTTGATGATGCATCAACGAAGAGCTCGATGCGATCCGATGGATTATAATATCCTAAACGTTTAATCGTTTTCAACGCTTCATCTTTCAGGTAGGAGAACTCTCGATCCTCATCGGTAGTCCAATAAAATCTATCAGAAGCTGCCAAAGCTCTTAGATGCTGCGTTTTAGTCGCACGGTGAATGATAAATTTGTCTACAAAAGTTATCAAACCAAGGAAACCACATAAAAACTTTTAATTTTTTCCACAACTTTGATCACGATGCTTCGTTCACGAAAATCGTTTACAGAATGAACTCCTAGGACCGTCGTCTCGTATCTCTTCCGGTAAAACCTTTGCGTTTATCTCATTCCTGCGTTTTCTTGCGTTTCTCTCATTCCTGCGTTTATACTTTTCCCTTCAGAAACTTTCTTGTGATATCAATTATGTTTAACAGACACGAATTACACGTGAAATAAACATATCGCGAAAGACTATAATCAAAACACAAAATTCTATTCGAGACTCATTTCGAGACAATTTTCCAACAATCATCACAATATTTTTTATATATTTTGACAATGAATAGAGCTTCACAAGTTGCTTTCAATCATGACTCAAAATACATTTATGCTTCAGTTTTAAATTATAATATATTAATCACCATAAATGTGTAACTACCCGCAGTGTAAAAATATATTTATTCATCCATAATCACCTTTTCATTTTATTTGTGCAATGTCGTTTTACATCTCTTTTATTTATTTATTTTTCCATCTATCTGTCAGTGGTTATTTACTTCGTGTATCTGGCTAGCGAAACAGCAATTTGCGAGAAGATTGATTACAGGTAAATTTTACTGTTATCTCGATTATCTTTCAGCCAAGCACTATTCACTACAGGATCGGCTTACGATTTGGCATGGGCCTAAACCGCACTGACCAGAACCAGTCCACCAAATATCAAGGCGATTACTCGATTTAGTAACGAAATGAACAGCTCTAAAAGCACTCGTAGGTAACTAAACGACCGTCACGCTTGCTTGTTGGAGCTAAAACGCCACCGAAACAGTCCATTTTTGCAATTACCTCTTTCTTTTCATAAAATGTTGGTCCTGAGAAGAACCAATTTTCTTTTCCCAATTCCCATTCCAATAACTAACTGCATCCAATCGCTTGTCAACACATTGCGTTGCAACTGTCCGACCGCCACTTGATGATTTTTCGCCAAGCCTCCAAAGGTTGAAATAAATTTGCAGCATTGCCACACTGCCACCCACTCAATGCTGCTGTATCCGCTCCGCTGCATCGAATGTCGAACCGCCTTCTGAGGAATCCCGATCATAATGGCTCGCGCGCGCCGAACAGCAGCTTTCTTGTATTTAATAAATTAAACCCGTAAGCTTAGATATAAAAACCCAGATCAATCCACCTAGCGTTGGTGGTGCCTTTCTCGCGCATTAAAATGATAATAAAAACACATAAGAGAGGTCGAAAAAGCACTTTAGGGGGATAGATTTTACTTTTTCCATCAATTCATATGTATTTGCGGCCATTTAAATGCATTGCTGCAATCTTTGAAAAAAAAATTTTTTTCGTTTTTGAAATTTTTTTTCCAAGGGGGGACCCTTGGCAGAAAAACAATGTTTTTTCAATAACTTTGGAACGCAATGACCGATCGGGCCAATTTTCAATAGGAAACAACTAGACCGCAATCCGCGTCGACTGCAACTTGCGAGCAAATCGAATAATGCTAAGTACCAAATAGTGTGTCTCACATTTTTGTACACACACACATACATACACACATACAGACATCACCTCAATTCGTCGATCTGAGTCGATTGGTATATAACACTATGGGTCTCCGAGCCTTCTATCAAAAGTTCGGTTTTGGAGTGATCCTATAGCATTTACGTATACTTTGTATACGAGAAAGGCAAAAAGCTGCTTTACGGCGCGCGCGAGCCATTTCGATCGGGATTCCGTCGACAACGGACCCGACAACGCAGAATGACAAATTCTAAGAATCCTATGAAATTTTCTCGATTCTGAATTTGGTTATGAGATGTTGTTTATCTTAGATGCGTATTGTTACGTGGAATAATAGCAGCAATTTCATTCAAAACGAAGTTTCTCCATATTACCAAACATTATCTCTTGGCATCTGTCTGTCCGAGCGACGTTCATCGATGGGTGGTTGCTGTAGAAAGTTTCCACTGAGGTGGCGTCTTCATTGATTTTATACAAAAGAAGGTTGATCCGACTATCCGAAATAAACTTTCTTCAAAGTGCAAAACTCAATCGTAAATAGCGAATTTGATAGCGCGTCGGAGGGAGATGATGAAGTGAATTTTAATAGATGGAATCACTAACAGCAACCAAGCTACCACGCCAAACCCGATGCCACCGAAACAGTCCATTTTCGAAATTAACTCTTTCTTTTCATAAAATGTTGGTCCTGAGAGGAACCAATTTTCTTTTCTCAATGTTCCTTTCCAACTAACTGACACCAAAATTTGTAATAAATTTTCAGCATCGGCACTGGCGGTGCGGGATCGCCACAGTGCTATTTTTATGGTCAACTCTTTCTTCATATGAAATTCTGCTTCGTTGAGGTTGAATGATCTGCAGCAACACATCGAGCACCACCACCAATGCGATGGATTTTCTTTGAAAATGTTATTAGCGCCTCCGTGATGCTGTGTCCGCTCCGCTACGATCGCTTTGATGCGTCTGCTATGCGTAAAATCTTGTTCAAACTGAGGATTTAATCCAAACCCGCAAGTGATTGAATTTTGATGTCTGTGCTAGTGTACGTGATTGGTTAGTTTACCTATTTCTAAACCTTTTATCAATTATCAATAATAAATAGTTAAAAATCAGTATTTTCAAATGAATTCAAAGAAGCGTTGACTCATCCTTGATCGAATGGTCCAGAAAAATTGAAAATCCATTGAGAAACGGCTTAGATATTAAAGTTTAAAGTCTATCATATTTTCGTGACGGTCCCCGATTTTCGCAATCGTAAAGTGTACCCCAATATAGAAAACACAGACGTAGTCCTACGTCAAAACCGAGAGTTTACGCTTGAATCACCAATTTCCTGCAAACTTCCATAGGATAAAGTTGCTTCACTTATCAGGGTAGTAGTTCCATCCAATTGTTTTGCACTGGGAGACTGGAATTTAGTTATATTAACTAATTTATGAATGTAAACGCGCTAGAGGGTCCATTACTAGCACAGAAGGGGGGGTCCATAATAGGCAACAGGAACATGTGGAAATGGAACATGTGAATCAAATGGGGGGACCATAATACGTATGTAAACAAACTCGATGTTGCGTATTATGGACCCGGGGGTGGCCATAATAGGCAACCTGGCTACATGCTTTTAAAATACATATTTTAGTAGTAAAAATGAATGTTTTACCTAGTACCATTTGGACTCTCAACAGCTAACCAAGCACTATCCCGTATAATGAATTACCTTTTCATCGATTTAGGGAGTGAGTGCTAGTAATGGACCCCTTAACGACGGAAACTTACTTCAATCGCTTCGCTAGAGTAAGACTCATGACAAATTGCCATTCTGCAGCACTAGATGACAATCAACAGGTATCAGCATCGCGTTTCGTACATAACACATGGTAAAACATTCATTTTTACTACTAAAATATGTATTTTAAAAGTATGTAGCCAGGTTGCCTATTATGGCCACCCCCGGGTCCATAATACGCAACATCGAGTTTGTTTACATACGTATTATGGTCCCCCCATTTGATTCACATGTTCCATTTCCACATGTTCCTGTTGCATATTATGGACCCCCCCTTCTGTGATAGAAATGGACCCTCTAGCGCGTTTACATTCATAAATTAGTTAATATAACTAAATTCCAGTCTCCCAGTGCAAAACAATTGGATGGAACTACTACCCTGATAAGTGAAGCAACTTTATCCTATGGAAGTTTGCAGGAAATTGTAGATTCAAGCGTAAACTCTCGGTTTTTTTTCAGGGGGTCCATTATACGCACGGGGTCCATTACTAGCACTCACTCTCTAGAACCTAAGGTGTTCGTTTAGCTAGACGACCTGGTCATCGCCACAGATAGCTTCGAAGATCACCTAGCACTACTCAAAGAAATCGCAAAACGACTCAAGGCGGCGGGTTTAACCATTAACACTGAAAAGTCGACCTTCTGTCGTCGCAGCATAAAATACCTTGGATATATATTGGATGAACATGGATGGAGGGTAGATGAGGAGAAAACGGAGGCAATTAAGAATTTCCCCACACCTGGGTCGAGAAAGGAACTGCAGCGCTTTCTTGGTATGTGTGACAGGTACAGACGTTTTATTCGCGATTTTGCGAAAATGGCTGCACCTCTATCAAGTCAGACAGGAATCAAAACGAAGTTGGAATGAAAACTGTGAAGTAACATTCAACTCTCTGAAACAGGCGTTCTGCACTGCACCAGTTTTATGCACACCGGATTACTCGAAGAAATTCGCAGTTGCGTGCGACGCCACTGACATCGCAATCGGAGCTGTTCTAATGCAAGAATCAGGAGGGCAAGAACGTGTAATCGCCTAGTTCTCACAAAAACTCACCCCCGCTGAACGCAAATACTCGGTCACTGAACGAGAATGTTTAGCCGTGATTAGAGCAGTGGAAAAATTCAGGGGTTGTATTGAAGGAAGGTAATTCACAGTATACTGCGATCATTCAAGCCTCATGTACTTGAAGACTATGGAAAATCCATCACCACTTATGGAACGCTGGTTCCTCCGCCTGAACGCGTTTAACATGAACATCAAGTATCGCAACGTTGTGCCAGATTGTCTCAGTCGAATCGACAAGGTTTGTGCGCTTTCCACAGATATCACCGATCCATGGTTCGAGGACCTCAGGGAGAAAGTGAAGGCGAATCCGCAAAAATTTCCCGACCTCAGGATTATTTCAGGAAGATTATACAAGAACTGCGTGTTGACTGATGAGATGGGTCTACGGTCTCATAGATGGAAGGAAATTGTTCCCGCGCCATTACGACTGGAACCAATCCGTCGATGCCACGATCTTCCTACTGCGGCACATCTAGGCTTTGACAAAACGTCACAAAAACTCCAACAAAGCTTCTACTGGCCGAAAATGGCCATGCAAATTAAAAAATATATAAAATCTATAGACACTATAGGTTCCATAGACGAGCGCAGCCACGGTTGGGTCATTTCGATTAAGTGTGTTTTTCCACTTTTTCACAGTGTACCACGCGAATTTGACGTCACACGCTCCGTTGCATGGATTGCAATCGTGACGTCATGCTCGTTTGGCTACACTAACTGACAGTTCGTTTGGCTACACTCGCCTTCGCCTCAGCTCGTCTATGGAACCTATAGTGTCTATAATAAAATCCTGTAATGTTTGTGAGGCAAGTAAAGTGCCTACAACTACCTTAACTCCTCGCCGTCCTCCAAAATTAACCACTACCGCAACCAACAGAATAATCGCAAGTTCATAGCATCCATGACAACAGCACTAAACACTGGCCAATCTGCGAACGGTCAACCTGAAATGTTTATCTTATTTCTTGGTTTAGCTTTTTGCTAGGTTGATCGGCGAGAAAAAAAAATCTTGCAGAACTCTTATAAAGTGCAAAAAGCGCAATAGGGTTAAGGCAGGTATTTTCGTCTTTTCGTCATAGTCTCGAAAACCAATAAAAGAGACACTTTTGACAAACTTATTCGTATCAAATCTTAGGATCAGGAGATACGTTCTGCTATAGTGGAGCTCTAGCGAATGGATGTTGCTTTCGATGGTTTTAGCCCCTATGACGATGGACGGAAATACCTGCCGTGTCCCTAGCATCCATGACAACAGCACTAAACACTGACCAATCTGCGAACGGTTAAGAACATTGACGTACCTCTATCCAGGCGAAGAGACACTGGACCATGAACCACCCGAATAAAAAATACAGTAGAATAACAATACAATTTATTGTAACACTACTATTAATAACATTAAATTGGCAATAGATTATATTGTAAATGAAACCATACAAATACATTAGAATGCATTGTTATGATCCATTTACTCAAATGTAAATGAAGTTTTCGCAATGTACGGGTTGTTAAGTATCGTAACTATACAAAATCTGAGATTTTGCCATACATTTTTTTCGTCACACAATAGACTGTACGGTTAATATATTGTTGAAATATCCGAGCAAAACTATTCAAAATACAATGGATTGTATTGTATTTGTATAGTAAAACAATACGATTTTTGATTTCTCAGTTGTGACAGCTTTACTGTTCATTGTCTGTTCAACAATGCAATTTAAAGGGAAAAAATGCATGTTTGGCGCTATGAGGCAAATATTGTTATATAGTTTATATGTAATGTAAAGAAACGTTTCAAATGTTATCAATGCATGAATCTTATGTACGAAAACGTTTCTAAAACAATTGCAAGGATTGTTACATTAGCGAAATGTGTTGATGTATTGTATCCTCAGTGTTGATTCAATCTGTGCAACCATCAAGAAACAATGTATCCTATTCTGGGTTCGTATCGCTCACTCAATCTCAGGAGCACAGGATGCTCCCTCACGAAAATTTTCGGGGAGAAATCGCTTTTCGCGAAAGAAAAACAGCCTGACGAGTGATAACCATTTTTCGCTCACTTCGATTGCCGCCAAACGTTGATTTGCTCCTTTTCTTTCATATTCGAGTCTTTTCGTGGCATCTTCAATGCAAATGGTAGTCGCTTATGTAATACAAATAATCTAATGCTTTCATACAGATAGCGTGGTGGTGTGGCTAGAGTAAGCGCATCCCTGCGGCTATTATTGTTACTATTCTGGATTCGAATCCCGGCGCGGCCATACAATTTTGTAATTGTTCTGCGATAATTCTCGCGAAAAGTGAGTGAGAGGGTAAAAGTGATGAAACGAAAAAGGATTTTCATCTAATAGGCAAGATTTTCGTTTATCATTCAAGAGTAATTGTAGAGAAAGATTGATAGGTGAAAGATGATCCTCAACAAAACAACGAAAAAAGATTCTCCCTTGGCCCGAGAAACGCTTGCTTTGGTCTCATTGAAACAAAAAGTTGAAACCCTGATCCTATTGTATACCGTACATTCAAGGTATGGTAAATCAATTGTTTACACTATTGAACCAATAGTACATTTTTATCCGGGCACTGCAAGCAATGGATGCTATCAGGACGTTGTAGCGTATAAGACAAGCACATAATAAATAAATTGAGAACAAAAAAAAAAATAATAGTTATTTTGATTGAAGATGAAACACCCCTGTAAATGTTAGGGTATATTCACAACCCTGTTGAGTGATGGCAGTCTCGGCGATCACCGCCATCACAGCATAACGGTGAAAATATGTTGGGTCACGAGAAAGGAAAGTCGAGAGTGATATCTGCGAAAGCTAAAAATGTTATTGATTATGTAATGCCGATTTCACCAATTTGAAGAGTTATGTGTAGATTGTGATTTGCCCGCTTCTTTTTCTCACACTCACTCTCATTTCGGGTTGATCGATTTTTGTTACTGAAATTTACCCAATTATAACCCATTACTTGTTAGTCACATGTAAGCGTGTACACTAAATCGATTCCCGCCATGATTTTACGTCTATTTGTTTTCAGATTGAGCACTCACACACAAATATTATACACGGAAAATCAAACTTTTTTGAGTGTATTGAGTGTGAGAAAAAGATGACTGTGAGAAAAAAAATCTCGCAGAACTCTTATAAAGTGCAAAAAGCGCAATATGTGCGTGTTTTTTTTTTCTTCCTAAACAATGGAGGGGGAATCTGCTCAACAGACATCCTGGGTTGACCAGGAAGTGCGGGGTTAGGGATCACCGAGGGAGGCAGGACTACATTCCCGACCCGCTAAACCGTTTCCATTGCCGCCAAGCCCATAGTCCCTTCGGTACAACCAGAAAGTAATGCTTCAAAGGGGGGCCAGTGCACAACGCACCCTCGAGGTTAGCTGCGTGTCCTTGCAGCACCGAACATCGTAACTCGCTTTTTTAGAAGAACACCATGGTATCGTGCCAGCGCGTTGCCGGCTTTCCAGGTGGCCTTACCACGCCCTATGTCCTTGGAAGGTGGGCAGGGTTGACTTCGCGCCTGCTTCCCTCTGCACGACTGGTATCAAGAATGATGATGCCGCGTGCACCCCAAATTGACCTTTCTGCGATAGGGCCTATTCGCCAGCACACAGAGGACTTGCCGACGCGGTGCCTACGGCCTTGCCTTGGGCCTCAGTCTGGGTAGACCTCGACTCCACCGATTTCACGGGTTTACACTTGGCCGTCCCGACCGCCCTCTCCAGCTTGGCGTCCAGCATCGACTTTCGAAGTTTCTGCAAGCTCCTCTTGAGGTCCTTGCTGATATTATGCTTCGATGACGCAAAGTCGATGATGGCGCCCAGCTGTTCCGTCGCCACCTCGAAGGCCGAAAGCCCATCGCGTTTGCGGTTCATCGCCTCCACAAGCCATGGGCCGTCAATAACCCCTACCGACGTTTTTCTAGCCGAGAGGAAGGTTGAGTGACCCACGCTGGCGCTGCGCACTGAGCTGCCGACTATTGCCTCTGGCCTCCTAGGCGGAGACCTGAACAACCCACCTCTTGCGAAGGGGTTGTCGCCTACACTACTACCACTAATTGAAGAATTGACTTGGTTTTCCATTTCGGTCCCACGAGTTGCTCGGGAAAAGAGGTCCACCACGCCAGAGCCCAGCATGACGCGGTAAGGGACATTTACTGTGGAGGGTGCCCAGGTACCCCACAGGCTCCGTTAAAGGCCTAGCTCATTATTTCACCCCCCTGGCCATGCATCCCCTCGGCACGGGTTGCTTGACGCCTTGGGATTAGGGGTTAGGGACGATGGTCCCGGTCTAACTCGCAGTGGCCATGGGGACAAAGTCCCTGCTGCCCCGAGTGTGTGTGTGTGTGTGTGTGTGTGTGTGTGTGTGTGTGTGTGTGTGTGTGTGTGTGTGTGTGTGTGTGTGTGTGTGTGTGTGTGTGTGTGTGTGTGTGTGTGTGTGTGTGTGTGTGTGTGTGTGTGTGTGTGTGTGTGTGTGTGTGTGTTGGAGAAAACATGTGGGAAACAAGATTTGCTGCTTGCGAGACAGAGTGATGGGCTGAGATGCTGACTGGTGTGTGTTCATACCCTGGAAGGACAGTGGTGTGGTAATGCTATTTGAGCGGTGTGGTAGTTGTGTGTTTGGTTAGCTCGAGACTGCGATCACTGGAGAAGCGTGAAAAATGATGGTATGCTGATGATGGGACCAGTGAAGGTGTGTGTAAGTATTGCTTGGTGTCGAGACGCTTCACGGGTGTGGTGTGAAGCAGATCCTGTATCGGAGAGTTGTTGGAGAACAGTTGCCGAGTGAACACCTATTTTGAACGTGGTGCGGTTTCGAGTGCGAGTACGTGTTTTGAGTTGTAGTTTGTGATCAAGATTGTGATTAATATGATCCGCAAAGAGCACGACAGACGTATGCAAACCTATCTGTCAAGCTACGCTACCAGCGCAACCGATACGACCGTCAACCTAGCAAAAAACTAAACCAAGAAATAAGATAAACATTTCAGGTTGAGCTATGTACGCAATGTTCTCTAGTTGCCGACAACCGGTGTTGAACTTAGTCTGTAGATTAAAAAATACCTTAATAAAAACTAAAAAAAAAAAATAGTTGCCGACAAAGAGCACCACATGCCGTCAAAACACACTAGTCGGAGTTGACATCAAGCCGTATAACTCCAACGAAAAAGTTACCTTTCGGTGTAAGTCTATAGAAGAAATAATCCTAGCACTTCATCAAAATCATCTAATTGTAACGAGAATCGCATCATTGAAGAAAACCATAACACCAAGCACGACATTGCCCTACCGTATACAGCAATCTTCAGGCAGTCCAACTTATCGTTCTATGCCTTACAATCCGTAATCTAATTAGAAACTCACTCACTCGCACTCAATACAAGACATGCAACAAACGTACACAAAAGTACGATCGAATTGAAAACGCTCTTGAAACTAAAAAACTAATTCACACGCAAACGTATACGTAAACAGATAAAGAAACGAAAAGCAATAGATACCTAGCACATAGTGTAAACAAATACACAAATTGAAAATTCCTTGCTTAACGCGGTTCATTAGAAAGCGCCCATGGCCAACATACAAGCTGCCGTTGATAGTGGACCAGGTCAATTGAATAATAAATGTAGTTATATTTAGCACATAAGTTTGTTTTGACTATGATCACAGCACATAGTCAGATTTAAATTTGCTATTTTGTCACTAGAAGATAGTGAGGGCAATGAACCATCTTAAAGTAGTATTAAGAATGATTATATGGCACCAGAACAACGCTGTATTCAAGGTCCAGTTAAGGAGTCTTCTGTTGAATCAGCATATCATAAGATCAGCAATCACCACATCCACTATCACCAGATGGAAATTATCGCGAAATTTGTGTGAATGTCCCTCCTATTCCATTCACAAAAATTTCGCTGCGCTTCGCTTGGAGTTGTGTTACAATAGAATTTGGTTGACCAACGAATTACTCAACTGATTTAATTTCTAAAATATGGCATTATGTACAACACTGTGATATCACTCGCACTCAATACAAGACATGCAACAAACGTACACAAAAGTACGATCGAATTGAAAACGCTCTTGAAACTAAAAAACTAATTCACACGCAAACGTATACGTAAACAGATAAAGAAACGAAAAGCAATAGATACCTAGCACATAGTGTAAACAAATACACAAATTGAAAATTCCTTGCTCAACGCGGTTCATTAGAAAGCGCCCATGGCCAACATACAAGCTGCCGTTGATAGTGGTCAATTGATCAATTGAATAATAAATGATAGTGGTCAGGTCAATTGAATAATAAATGTAGTTATATTTAGCACATAAGTTTGTTTTGACTATGATCACAGCACATAGTCAGATTTAAATTTGCTATTTGCTAGAAGATAGTGAGGGCAATGAATCTTCTTAAAGTAGTATTAAGAATGATTATATGGCACCAGAACAACGCTGTATTCAAGGTCCAGTTAAGGAGTCTTCTGTTGAATCAGCATATCATAAGATCGGCAATCACCACATCCACTATCACCAGATGGAAATTATAGCGAAATTTTTGTGAATGTCCATCCTATTCCATTCACAAAAATTTCGCTGCGCTTCGCTTGGAGTTGTGTTACAATGACCAACGAATTACTCAACTGATTTAATTTATAAAATATGGCATTATGTACAACACTGTTCGATGCCGGTCAGCACCACTCACAACGCAAACTACAGTGAAGCAGTAGGATAAAACGAAACGCATATATCATCTAACACTCATACAGCACATTTCCGGTACGAACGAGTACTAGCAGACTAGTGAAACAAGCAAACAATCGACTCGGTACCAGGTTTGTAGTGCCACGTTCCACAAGTGTGTCTGTGTAGTGCATGTATCATCTAATGCATCAAAGTGCATTACCGAAAGTGCAAAGTGTTGCACCATAACGTCAGCAATAATATTCCGGCTGAAGATCCACACAATGAATCCCGTACATCATTCACAAATCGAACTCTGAGAAGTAACCGTAGTAGTGGGATTGTTCTGTTTCGTACAATACAACGGTCGAAGGGCAGGGTACGGAAATCATCGTGCTATCGTGATACCAGCGTGATTCTGGGTGACAGACATACGATTTTATGCTGTACAGTGATATTGGTATCATATATGTGTCACAAGTATTACTATGTGCTTATTTACATCGGTCATTGATCTTCAGTGTTAATATCATTAATCCATATTGGCGGAAAAATACTGGAAGTATTTCTGAGTAATTGCGGTTGCATACTAGTCGGGCAATTGAAGTCAAATCTTATCGGTATCAACTGTTACCTTTAGTCTTCAATGAGATCGGTTATCTACTAGACTGGTGTATTTTCTGTGAGGCATAAACACCGTGAGTTGGTCGATACACTCAAATATCGCACCGTGAATATCGCTTCAGTTGCTTCTATCATAAACTTACTATAATAAATAAGATATCGACTCATAAGATGTGGGCAGTGTGATAATACAAAAATTAAATATTTGTAATGTTTATTCATCGCTAGTTTTTATTATCTCATTAGCGTCGAGACATTTCGGTGTTTTTTATTTGTAGGAGGTCAAGTCTTTTTACATTTTGAATAAATTAAATAAATAATTAAATAAATAAATAAATAAATATTTAAATTACCTTAATACTAAGGTCTTCTAAGACAATAGTCCTGTTGTCATGTACTTGTCTTTTACTTGGTCTTAATCGTTGATGGCTTTAGTTATATCGTTCATTGAGAAGTATACTGATTTGACATATTAAGGACAACCTTCGTACATCGAAGATTTAGTGTAGTTGGAGCTTCGTAACATTCATTTGCCAATCTAATTTGATTAGCACTTGAATGTTTGATCGCAAGCTCCTTATATAAAGTCTTGTTTCTTCCATGTTCTCCCGTTTTTTCACTTCCTGAATATCCTTAAGGATTCAAAACCACCCTCTGTTTGAAACGTGAAACAACTTAATAATAATGATCAGTTAACATCTCATATCACTTTTGCACTTTGCTGCTTCTGATGATACTTCCCATATTTACTTATAGTTCTACACATACATATCTCAAACACGATACTATAATAGTTGAATAAGACTTAGTACTGAACATTATATTGAGTTGCCTTAACCTAGTAGTCTGGTCACACATCAGATTCTGCAATTTCTTCAACAGCGCTCTCATCGATCAATTCGTCGCTGTCCTCATCGTCATCGTCATCGTCATCGTCTTCGGCATCCTCAGGTTGTACCTCAGTATCGTTACTTCCAGTTTGTTCATTTTTCTGAGGTATCACTTCATCGCTATCATCGTCATCGTCATCATCGTCCACTAAAGATGTGATACCTTCGAAGATGTCGTCGTCGTCACTAGTCGGCTTCGTCGCAGTCACAGCTGCAGGAGCGGCAACAACGTCAACTTTGTTATTATCAGAGGATAATGATTGTACCTTTTCTGGGGAGCCCTCGTCGTATTCTAATTCGTCTTCCTCTTCCGCTGCAGGTTCCGTTGCTGGTTGAGCATTCTGGTCAGCCTTTTGAGCAGCGAGCGATTCCACAATTTTGTTTACTTCATTGTTTACATCTATTCCCTCTGGCTTCTGTTTTGGTGGAGCATCAATCTCGTTTTGGGCTGCGGCAGCATCAGCGAGATCAAGAAGAGCCTGAGTGTTAGCACCGACTGGTTCTTTAACAGGCACTGGCTTTCTCTTCTTCTTCTTGGATGGAGCTATTGGTCCAGGAGCATCAGATGACGAAACTGGCGCAACAGCAATTGCTTGATCGTCGTCATCGTCATCATCATCATCATCGTCGTCATCATCATCGTCATCATCATCGTCGTCGTCGTCTAAGGCGCCTAGAAGATCTTCACCGAAAAAAGACAATGCATCATCTTCATCATCTTCATCATCGTCGTCATCATCTTCATCTTCATCTACGGCAACAACTGGAGCAGCTGGTTGACTAACAGCCGACTGCTTCTGCTGATCGAGAATTACTGGTGCAGCGGGTGCAACTGCTACTGGGACATCATCTTCATCATCATCATCATCATCATCATCGTCATCAATTTCATCTTCAACTGATCCTAAAAACAGGACAAAGTTTGAAAAAAGTTCTGTGTTAACTTATTACTAAACGTTACCAATCAGATCATCATCATCGTCGTCATCATCATCGTCATCGGCATCATCATCTTCACCTGAATCATCGTCTCCTAAATCAAACTCATCCGAATCATCATCGTCGTCATCATCATCATCGCCACCTGAAACTGGCACAACTGGCACTGGAGCCACCTCTACCGCTGCTGCATCCGCAACATCATCAGCGGCTTGCCGATAGACTAAAGCCCCTTTTCGAACATTTCGTTGTACTGAGTGAAAACGGATTGACATCGTGAAAGCTTTTAGACATTTTATTCTCAGATTGATTAAATAAAAGCATACCTTCTACTGGTGCGGAGGCTGCAAAAGCGATTATTATGAGAATCAATAAAAGCTCAAGCAGAAATGTGACTTTCATTTTGAATTTTCTGTTGAAGAAAGAAAATAGTGATAGTTATTGCTGGGACGTTCTAATATACTGCCATTACTTGCACATTTGTGAAATGTTTTCGGGCAATTCTATGGACAGTGATCGTCAACGTGGTTTTTCCATCTCATCCCGAGTAGACAAAAATAGCTCAATAATATCAAATGTGGATAAGATTGAAAAATTAGATGTGGACATGATTGATATAAGAGATAAAAGATCATACGACAATATCAATATTTTGCACTTATAGAGATAACCGGTCAAGGGCCTCTCTTAAATAAAAATATAAAAAATATATACTTTGCACTAAAATATTATGAGGAGATCGAGTTAAGCATTCAGTACACTGTTTGTCTAATTGACAAATATTTGCTAAATTTTAAAAATATATTTGCTTTGTGTGTACTGACTTGTCAAATATTCGTTTATCAAATATTTGCAACACTGCGCATAACAAATATTTGCAGAAATGACAAATCGTGTACTGTCAAAACTGTTAAATATTTGATTATGTTTGCAACTCTTTACCGATGTTGAGTTGCAAATACTTACAAATAATTTTAAACTTGGACGAATTGACTGATCCGGAACGAAAAAGAAAAGAAAAAATAACATTGTCCTGTTTGTTTTAAGTGCGTTCTGGGATAGTAGATGGTTAAGTGTGTACACATAAATCTCAAAATAAAAATTTATGGATTTTCTCCGATAAATATGTGCGGATTATCCTCAGAGCAGTCCAATATTTTCCACATTGTTTAGAGATTCGGTTCCAAATGATGTTCCGTAGACAGTTCCTTGGAAATAAGATTTAAAAACAGATTATTCCACTCATGTGGTGTAATCGGACCTGGGGACCCAAACGTTCGGGGGAAAATAGAGGGAAATAGACCAAGGAAATCCCAGCAAACATGAAACAATTATGCGTCTACCGGCAGTATAAATAAAGTTAGAAGGAACTGCTCATAAGAAAAAAGGCGTAATCCTCCTTGATACAGCTGCGAGGTTTATAAATGTTGCAGCAAATTGCGAATTTTATAAATGTTGCAACAAAGTTGTAAAATTCTAGGGTACTCATTTCTAACATAGGGATTAATTCTCCAATGATAGATGATAGAAGATTCTTAAGGGCCTCATATATGGCCCGGCAAACCTCTGGAACAATTCTGGAGATTGTCGTCAGTGGAATCCTGAAAAAATATTGCATTGATGCTTTCTCCGGTAGCGCAGAATCTCAACGTCAGGGTTAATCTTTTTACTGGAGATATTGATTTGCTCATACTCGTGTCCTGCTTCTGGTTACCAATTTCAACTTCTTGTACAATGTCTAATGCGAGTTTGACGACAAACAATGTACTGTCTTTTGAACAACATTTGACAAATAGTCAAACAAAGTTTTCAAACATAGTATTTGACAAATAGGTTTTATTCAAATATTTGCTCATCGTGTACTGGCACATAACAAATAATCAGCAAACGTCAAATTTTGTTGAAACAGGCTATGACAAATATTTGTCGATTAAACAAACAGTGTACTGAAAGCTTTATGCTATATTTGTAATACACTTGTGACACATATATGATACCAATATCACTGTACAGCATAAAATTATATGTCTGTCACCCAGAATCACGCTGGTATCACGATAGCACGATGATTTCCGTACCCTGCCCTTCGACCGTTGTATTGTACGAAACAGAACATAATTTGTTGTTTGAAATGTCAAATAAGCCGTTTGACATATGAAATTAAAACAAACATTAAATTTTGCAAATTTTGCAAGCTGACTGAGTAAAAATCGTTTTTCTGCAATTCCGGATGATTTTTTTTCACAACAATGGCATAATAATTATTCGTAAGCCCATTATTTGCTACAATTTTGCTCTGAAGATGTCTTTATATTGATTTTGCCAGTTCTTGGGTTGTTTCCGGGATGATCTACCTTCACTTTTACATTATATTCAATGGTTTGAGTTCTGTATGTGATTTCATACATTTTGTGCAGGGATCCCATAGGTTTTAATTGGAATGAGGTCTGGGGATTGAAAAGTATGGGAGATCTTTGATTTGCCATTAGTCAGCATCTACTTTTTTAGATGAGAAGAATGTTTTGTACCATTGTTTTGGACAAATACAAAATTAGATCTATGACCCAATTGAACGGTGCTGGCTTTATCCTTCAAAATGTCCACATGAATATCATAGAATAGAGGGAATAAGGTCAGCAGAAATAATAGCCAAAACTCGCATATTTCTGCTAAAATACCTATACGAAGAATTGGAAAACTATGACGTTTTCATATCGATGAATTTACAATTTATTCAAAAAGTATGGGTAAATATTTTGTAATACTCATAAAAACTATAGTAACAGTTTATGATTTCTATACATTTTGAGGAAAAATATTGTTTTGGAAAGCGGTAGAATCAGTTTCAAAGCAAGCTGTCAAATTGATACAACGGTGGAAATGAAAGATGTACGCCATCTTGTCACTGTACGCGTACAGCGTGATATGAAAATCATTATGCGGAAATCATATGTTTGTCGATAGTATAAGATATGATCAATATCAAGTGCCATTAGTTTGTTCTTATCCATATGTTCATAGCATTTATTGATATTTGAAAGATATTTCAGTACAAATTTTTGATATATCAATTATATCAATCAAGTATGATATGGACAGTTTGTTTTGTTATTTTGTTCATGGCTTCTGTTTGGGATTTGGACGTTTAACGTTTGTTTTTGCCTTTCTCGTACAACAAAGTTGTACCGAAAGGCTATCATTTCACCCCAAAATCGAACTTTTTATAGAAGTCTCGGAGCAGTGTTGGGAAATGTACATTAAAACACTCTGATTATGCGAATGTTTACATTTTATCCAGTCAAATTTCATGCACCAAACAAGCCGAAACAGTTTTCGAAAAAAAATGTACGCGACATCGTGACATTTTTTTTCCGATGAGGCAAACTGTTTGTTTGCTGATACGTTAGAGTCGTGCCGGCGTGTAGTCAGCATTTGCATGAGATTTTTTGTTTCGGCTCGTGCGCAGCGTAAACAGCACATAATCGAGTTCAATTACCTGTGGCGCAAAGCTTAGAAGGAGTGCTATCCGTAGGTACTGATTTATTCGTTCTCATCTCTAAAATTGGCAAGGAGTAATGAAATGAATATTTCTCACCAAAAACATTAATACGTAGTGAAATTATTGTACGAAAACATTAATTGTGGGGAGAAAAAATAGAAAAAACCATGAGCTGACTGTCGTCTGCTTGGCGTGGCTGCTGCTGCGGCTGCCGTGGTTTTGTTTTTATTTTTTTGCATGGAAGAATGAATGGTAAAAAGAAATGTCAACCATTCCCGTCCCTGTCTCGGAGACCTATGATGTTATATACCAATCGACTCAGCTCGTCAAACTGAACAAATGGCTGTCTGTTCGTGTGGATGTGTGTGTGGATGTGTGTGTGTGTGTGTGCACACGAAAACCGAAAAACATGAGCCACTTTTTCATATAGTAATTCTTAACCGATTTTGATCACTATTGAATTTCATAACGATGGCTCATTCCAAAAAAATCTAAATATTAAGATAGTTATGAAACATAGTAATTAAGTTAGAGCATGCCATAAAATGCCTTGAGTGCTTGAAGTATCAACCTTCTATTCGATTTTGTACACGACTTTAGTACAACAATTGCAACGCAAGCTTTGATTGCATGCAAGTTACGACGCATAACGCCATATAACGTTTCTGCAGCTTTCTGGTATAATAAAAAACCTCGCATAAAACGCGCACGCTAATAATACGTGATAATACTTTACTTAGTGATTTTTAAAATCAATAATCAAATTATTTAGCATTTCAACGAATTTCCCGATAATGCATTTGATTTGTTGATTGGGTTGTTTAATAATGCACGAGTAAGGCACAATCACTGCTAGGTGGATCAATCTGGGTTTTTAATTGGATTTCGCCCCAAAGTGCATTGATACTGGTTCTTACCACAAAATGATTCATATTTGAAAACAAATCATGATTCCAATTTGATGTCGAAATCAAAATATGTTTTCTATATGCTCTCAAACTGTTGTCAGACTCCACCCCTTTCGCACGTATCTAATATTCATGTATCGTTTACCAATTTCCAACAGGTGAGAAAGAGATAGGCGAGTACACGAGGTGATGACGTCACCGTAAGTGGAGTATAACGCAAACAAACACAAGGATCATCTCGGATCATCACACACACACACACACACACACACACACACACACACACACACACACACACACACACACACACACACACACACACACACACACACACACACACACACACACACACACACACACACACACACACACACACACACACACACACACACACACACACACACAGCAGGGACTTTGTCCAAGGGCTTGACGCCTCCTGGACCCTGGTCAAGAACAAGAGAAAACCGAAGACGTCAAGGGCCGAAAAGAAGGCCCAGGCGAATGAGGGACTTTGTCCAAGGGCTTGACGCCTCCTGGACCCTGGTCAAGAACAAGAGAAAACCGAAGACGTCAAGGGCCGAAAAGAAGGCCCAGGCGAATGAGGGTAGCAAGAAGTCTAGGGTAGGCGCCAATCGCTCCAGGGGCGCTGCCCTAGTCATCACGGCGGACAAGGCTAAGTACTCGGATGTTTTGAAGGCGATGAGGAGTGACGTCAAGCTCGGTGAACTCGGCGCCGACGTACGTCGAATAAGACGTACCCGGATGGGCGCGATGATACTCGAGCTGAAGCGGGGCGTCTCGCAAAAGGGCGCCGCCTACAAGAAGTTGGCGGAGGAGGTCCTAGGCGAGACGGTCAAGGTGAGGGCACTCGACGGAGGTGAATCTAAGGGATAAAGACCTGGACGAGATCACTGAAGTCGAAGAGCTCGTCACGGCACTGCGGCGACAGTGTGAAGTGGAGACGACCACCGCAGCCGTTCGGCTACGGAAAGGTCCGGCAGGGACGCGGGTAGCATTGGTTCGGCTATCTGCAGCGGACGCCTCCAAGGTAGTCAAGTTAGGGAGCGTCAAGGTGGGATGGTCGGTATGCCCTGTGCGCATATACGAGCAACCCGAAGTTTGCTTCAAGTGCCTGGAACCGGGGCACAAGCAATGGGACTGCAAAGGCCCTGACAGAAGCAATCTCTGCCGACGCTGCGGATTGGAGGGACATAAGGCACAATGCTGCACGAACCCTCCCAATTGTTTGATTTGTTCCAGCAAAGCTGTGAACAGCAAGCACCCCATGGGGGGTTCGATGTGCCCGGCGTTTAAGCGTGCTGCAAAATCAAAGTGCAGGTAACGCAGCTGGCTTGCTTGGCCTCGCCCGAGTGTTTAGTGTGCGCAGGTTTAGGGGAAACGGCGGAACACGTGTTGTTCATGTGCTCCCGTTTTCGCGCAATGCGTGACCACATGCTTGCCACATGTGGTCTGAACACTACCCGGACAACCTAGTTCGGAGGATGTGTGAAGATGAAGTTGGCTGGAACGCCGTTTTATCGGCTATCACCCAAATCGTCTCGGAGCTACACAGAAGGTGGCGCGTGGACTCAAGGATGGCTAGTTCAGGCGCAAATAAGAAGTGGACCAAGGGATCGGAGTCGGCTTCATGGGTCATACCGGTGGTCATACTCTGTGGTCGAACTCGATCCTTTTATCGAACAAGTGGCCGCGCGAAGAACAACATGGTATCGTCGCTTTCGCGGCGTCGGTCAACCAGGCGGGTTCCGAGCCCGAGGACGGAAAGGGGTCCTCGTCAAGGCTGGGGCAGGCGTAGGCCTCGCGTCGGCAAGTCCCTCTGTGTGCTGGCGAATAGGCCCTATCGCAGAAAGGTCAATTTGGGGTGCACGCGGCATCATCATTCTTGATACCAGTCGTGCAGAGGGAAGCAGGCGCGAAGTCGACCCTTCCCACCTTCCGAGGACATAGGGCGTGGTAAGGCCACCTGGAAAGCCGGCAACGCGCTGGCACGATACCATGGTGTTCTTCTAGAAAAGCGAGTTACGATGTTCGGTGCTGCAAGGACACGCAGCTAACCTCGAGGGTGCGTTGTGCACTGGCCCCCCATTTGAAGCATTACTTTCTGGTTGTACCGAAGGGACTATGGGCTTGGCGGCAATGGAAACGGTTTAGCGGGTCGGGAATGTAGTCCTGCCTCCCTCGGTGATCCCTAACCCCGCACTTCCTGGTCAACCCAGGATGTCTGTTGAGCAAATTCCCCTCCATTGTTTAGGAAAAAAAAAAAAACACACACACACACACACACACACACTACCCCGAACAAGGGTAGTGGGACTGGGAAGCTGAACCCCGGTCAGGTACTTCCAAGACCGGGGGAGGAAGGACCTGGAAAGGTCCGTCCACCCAGGCAAGAGGGTGGTAAGGGGTTACGGTAGGCTGAGAACTCTCAGACGTCCCAGGCCAGGGAAATAGAGGGGGATGACGCCTCTTGGACCCTGGTCAAGAACAAGAGGAAACCGAAGACGTCAAGGGCCGAAAAGAAGGCCCAGGCGAATGAGGGTAGCAAGAAGTCTAGGGTAGGCGCCAATCGCTTCAGGGGCGATGCCCTAGTCATCAAGACGGACGAGGCTAAGTACTCGGACATCTTGGAGGCGATGTGGAGTGACGTCAAGCTCGGTGAACTCGGCTCCGACGTACATCGAATAAGATGTACCCGGATGGGCGAGATGATACTCGAGCTGAAGCGGGGCGTCTCGCAAAAGGGCGCCGCCTACAAGAAGTTGGCGGTGGAAGTCCTAGGCGAGACGGTCAAGGTGAGGGCACTCACGACGGAGGTGAATCTAAGGGTCAAAGGCCTGAACGAGATCACCGAAGAGCTCGTCACGGCACTGCGGCGACAGTGTGAAGTGGAGACGCCCACCGCAGCCGTTCGGCTACGGAAAGGTCCGGCAGGGACACAGGTAGCATTGGTTCGGCTATCTGCAGCGGATGCCTCCAAGGTAGTCAAGTTAGGGAGCGTCAAGGTGGGATGGTCGGTGTGCCCTGTGGGCATATACGAGCAACCCGAAGTTTGCTTCAAGTGCCTGGAACCGGGGCACAAGCAATGGGACTGCAAAGGCCCTGACAGAAGCTAGCTCTGTCGACGCTGCGGATTGGAGGGACATAAGGCACAATGCTGCACGAACCCTCCCAATTGTTTGATTTGTTCCAGCAAAGCTGTGAACAGCAAGCACCCCATGGGGGGTTCGAAGTTCCCGGCGTTTAAGCGTGCTGCAAAATCACAGTGCAGATAACGCAGCTGGCTTGCTCGGCCTCGCCCGAGTGTTTGGTGTGCGCAGGTTTAGAGGAAACGGCGGAACACGTGTTGTTCGTGTGCCCACGTTTTCGCGCAATGCGTGACCACATGCTTGCCACTTGCGGTCTGGACACTACCCCGGACATCCTCATTCGGAGGATGTGTAAAGATGAAGTTGGCTGGAACGCCGTTTTATCGGCTATCGTCCAAATCGTCTCGGAGCAACACAGAAGGTGGCGCGTGGACTCAAGGATGGCTAGTTCAGGCGCAAACAAGAGGTGGTCCAAGGGTTCGGAGTCGGCTTCATGGGTCATACCGGTGGTCATGGCCTGTGGTCGAACTCGATCCTTTTATCGAACAAGTGGCCGCGCAATGAACAACATGGTATCGTCGCTTTCGCGGCGTCGGTCAACCGGGCGGGTTCCGAGCCCGAGGGCGGAAAGGGGTCCTCGTGAAGGCTGGAGCAGGCGTAGGCACCGCGTCGGCAAGTCCCTCTGTGTGTTGGCGAACAGACCCTATCGCAGAGAGGTCAATTTAGGGTGCACGCGGCATCATCATTCTTGATACCAGTCGTGCAGAGGGAAACAGGCGCGAAATCGACCCTTCCGAGGACATAGGGCGTGGTAAGGTCACCTGGAAAGACGGCAATGCGCTGGCACGATACCATGGTGTTCTTCTAAAAAAGCGATGCTGCAAGGACACGTAGCTAACCTCGAGGGTGCATCGTGCACTGGCCCCCCTTTGAAGCATTACTTTCTGGTTGTACCGAAAGGACTATGGGCTCGGCGGCAATGGAAACGGTTTAGCGGGTCGGGGATGTAGTCCTGCCTCTCTCGGTGATCCCTAACACCGCACTTCCTGGTCAACCCAGGATGTCTGTTGAGCAGATTCCCCCTCCACTGCTTAGGAAGAAAAAAAAACACACACACACGGTGAGACTGGACTCTATGGTGAAATGGCTGCAGGAGTGGGACAATGCGGATAATGGAAGGTGGACCCATCGGCTCATCCCCAATGTGTCGACGTGGGTGAACAGGGAGCATGGTGAGGTGAACTTTTACCTTACACAGTTCCTGTCCGGACACGGTTGTTTCCGCCAATATTTGCACCGGCGTGGCCATGCGTCATTGCCATTCTGCCAGGCGTGTATCAACGTGGAGGAGACTCCAGAGCACGTGATATTCAACTGCCCGAGGTTTGCGGAGGCACGTAGAAGAAGGCGGACATAAGGGCGGACAACATCGCAGAGCGAATGTGTCGCAATGAAGGTATATGGCATGCGGCAACCAGAGTTGTGACACAAATAATGTCAGAGCTGCAGCGTCGATGGAGAAGGGACCAGCAAGTAAGCGTCGGTTTGGAGGGAAATCCAGCACAGTGAGCAGTGTTTGGTCTCGAGTCTTTGGGGCGCCACTGAACCGGAAGTCTTCTGCCAACCGGAATCGTCGGACCGACCTCGGCACTCGAACCGTCAACCTGCTGAAGAAAGAAGAAAGAAGAAGGAAGTGCTTCGGGTATGTAGGGCACCGCCAGTGCGGACGTTATCCACCACCGGAACTGCCGGACCACCTCTGCAACCCGAAGACGAAGTCGGCGCAATGCGCGAAAGCGTCCCCTGCGATAGCCGCCGGTAGTCGGGGCACCATCAGTGCGGAAGTTTCCCTCACCGGAACTGGTGGACCCCCCTCGACACCGGGGAAAGTCAGGAGGAAGTTTGGAAGTTTGTGGCACAGCCGCCAAGGGATCGAGACAAAGTAGCAGTGGATCTCAGCAAGCCAGTTGGCGAACTAGCCTAAGCTAGGGGCCGGAATTTTAGAAGAAGTGCATGAGCACCAACCCCCCCCCCCCCGTGGTCGCAGCATCCCGTGGTCCCGGGGGGATCGAGGCAAGGAGGCAAAGGGACCCGGTTTATCCGGGCGGCACATTTTTAGCAGGTCGGGAGGAGCCCATCCCTGTTCGCCTTCGAGCATAGTGTGGATGCTCGAGGTGTCTGTCACGCAGGTTTTTCCAATGCCTTAAACCCTTGTATAAATAAAACACACACACACCACTCGGGGACGCCCACTGACGCTTGAATACTCGGGAAGGTGACTGCGTATAAGAAGCACTGCTGTTGGTGGAATAATCAATTGAAGATCATATCATAAGGCGCCAGTTATGAATTTCGATTGTCCGGTAGGGGCCATCCAGAAACCACGTGGTCATATTTTTGAAGATTTTCAACCCCCCCTCCCCCCATGTGGCTTATCGTGGTCATTTCGCTTCGCTAGAGTAAGACTCATGACAAATTGCCATTCTGCAGCACTAGATGACAATCAACAGGTATCAGCATCGCGTTTCGTACATAACACATGGTAAAACATTCATTTTTACTACTAAAATATGTATTTTAAAAGTATGTAGCCAGGTTGCCTATTATGGCCACCCCCGGGTCCATAATACGCAACATCGAGTTTGTTTACATACGTATTATGGTTTTCCCACATGTTCCTGTTGCCTATTATGGACCCCCCTTCTGTGCTAGTAATGGACCCTCTAGCGCGTTTACATTCATAAATTAGTTAATATAACTAAATTCCAGTCTCCCAGTGCAAAACAATTGGATGGAACTACTACCCTGATAAGTGAAGCAACTTTATCCTATGGAAGTTTGCAGGAAATTGTAGATTCAAGCGTAAACTCTCGGTTTTTGTTCAGGGAGTCCATTATACGCACGGGGTCCATTACTAGCACTCACTCCCTATCCCTATATTATAAATTTTTTTATTAGTGATTTTTTTCAAATAATTATAAAGTTCATCACTGAATATCCCTATAGATTCCTAAGAGTTTTTGGGAACTTCCGTAGCTCTGGAGGTACTGGAAATTCTTAAGATATATTAACCTTAGCGAAGCATCTGAACTGAACTCTTACAACAACAAAATTATCAGAGAATTACAAAGTTAATATGTAATCGTAGATATGCAAATAAAACCTCCTACTGTTGTTTCCTTTGAGTAGCATTCCTGTAGAAATTCCAGTTTTGCTTTCAGAATCATCAAATTGGTTTACATTCCAATATTAACAGGTATTAACAGGTTTCAGTATAAATTAGAAAAAAAAATCCAGCTTACTTTTTTTACAGAATCTCTAAAGATTTTTTTTTCAAAATCCTGGGCAACTTTAATGAATCTTCAAAGGAAATTCTTCTAAATTTCCAATGGAATTTTTTTTCGTTTTCCAAAAGAAATTCTTGGACATTTTCAGCAGTTTTTTTTTAAATTTCCAAAACAAATTATTTGGAATATGCCAAAATATTTCCGATGGAAATTCCTAAGATTTTCCAGTAGAAAATCGAAAAAAGTTCATCTGAAACAACAATAATGAATTTCGCGAGGAAATTCCGATGTTTTTACAAGTGAAAATAACGAAAAAATTGTACTTTTGAAGGAATTCTTTAAAAAATTAAATCAAAATTTTAAAGATTTTCTGATGTGAAAATTCCTTAAAATTTCTAAATCATTTTCTGTGCATCTTTGCATGGTAAAGATTTAAAGCAATGTTTTGCTGAATCTACAAAGAAATCAAAATGACTTTCCGAAGAAGAATGAATTCCCGATGAAATTATGGAAGAATTTATGGTACAAATTTAAAAAAAACAAGAATCTCGAGAATTCTAAAGATTTATTTTTTGAAAATCCAAAGAATTTTTTGAAGATAATCCATAGACTCTTCCGTGGAAATTCTAAATAATGCCTCGAATAAAAAAATACTTGGAAAATTTTAAAAAATGTGATAGAATTCACAAAGAGCGTAAAAAAGTATTCCGAAAAAACTTCATTTCAAAATTCCAAATTTGAAAAAAAAATCCAGAAACAAAGAATCAACGGAAATATCAAAGTGTTTCATGTGGTATTGGCTGTTTAATATCTTTCGGAAATTCAGAAGAGTTTTTATTGAAAAATTTAGAAGTCTTCTTCTTCTTCTATGGCTCCATATTTCAACTGGAAGTTGGTCTGCTTTTCAACTTAGTATATTCTATTAGCATTTCCTTTGTTATAAATTGAAAGCTTTTATATGCCAGCCATTGCACGATTATATATCTTGTGTAGCTAGTACGATAGATACACTATACCTAGGATGTCGAGAATGTTTCCCACCCGAACACATCCTAGACAGGAACGAGAATCGAACTCGTCATCTCCGGGTTAGCAACCCTACGCCTTTGCTCGCGAAGCTAACTGGAGACTAAACATTTTCAAGTGCACTCCTCAAAATGTTCGAAAAACTTCTTTTGGAAATAAAGAAGAATTTCTGGTGAAGATTCGAAAGAACTTGTCGTAGAAAATTTCATTAGAATGTAAAAAGAATATAGGGAGTGAGAGCTAGTAATGGACCCCGTGCGTATAATGGACCCCCTGAACAAAAACCGAGAGTTTACGCTTGAATCTACAATTTCCCGCAAACTTCCATAGGATAAAGTTGCTTCACTTATCAGGGTAGTAGTTCCATCCAATTGTTCTGCACTGGGAGACTGGAATTTAGTTATATTAACTAATTTATGAATGTAAACGCGCTAGAGGGTCCATTACTAGCACAGAAGGGGGGGTCCATAATAGGCAACAGGAACATGTGGAAATGGGGACCATAATACGTATGTAAACAAACTCGATGTTGCGTATTATGGACCCAGGGGTAACCATAATAGGCATCCTGGCTACATACTTTTAAAATACATATTTTAGTAGTAAAAATGAATGTTTTACCATGTGTTATGTACGAAACGCGATGCTGCTACCTGTTGATTGTCATCTAGTGCTGCAGAATGGCAATTTGTCATGAGTCTTACTCTAGCGAAGCGATTGAAGTAAGTTTCCGTCGTTAAGGGGTCCATTACTAGCACTCACTCCCTATATGAAAATTTGAACATTTTTTTTTTCACCGAAAATTATATGTATTTCCCACGAGACTGTTTTGAATATTCAGACAGAATTCACATGGAATTTTTTTCGGAGTTTTAAGGAAATTTTTTCGCAATTTACACATTTTATTAACAATTTGTAGCAAAATTTCCAAGCAAAATTGTTCAGAGAGAACTGTTCAAAAATCATTCTGAATGCCAGCACTTTATCAGGATTATATTAAGTAATGTCAAAGTTTTTACAGCAAATTTCTTTACTGGATTTTTCCTGAATATCCACAAGAAATTCTTTTGAAGTTTTTTTCTTGGATTATTGTAAAAACATGAATATTTTTCGAATTTGTAGCTGCAGTCCGCTGATGCAAAAGTGTCGGTGGCGTGATGCCAAAAACCATCTGCGGCGGGGGCGTGGCGCGGCGGATTTTTTTTTATATTTTCCCATTTTTCCTTTCCAAATTTTTGTTGTGGAAATTGAGACTGAATCGCAACCTGTTTTTTCGTTTACTTTTTAATGGAAAAAGGATCTAAGGCTAAGATGGTCAAATAGCGCAGATATGCATCGGCGTTACGACCGACGCTGCGTTACCGGTTTTTTCTCGATGCACACCTGCGTCTTTTTAACGCTGAGTTGAAAAGACGCTACGTGAGCATCGGCCCTAAAATGCGCTTTGCGTTTAATGATTAAATCATTAAATTTTAATGATTTGTATTTTTTACACCGCTATTGTTATTCACCAAAAGTTTTTCGTGTAAAAAAACCACGTGGTTGGAGAGCAACACCCCCCTCCCCCCATGTGGCTTATCGTGGTCATTTTCCAAACCCCCCCCTCCCCCCATATATGACCACGTGGTTTCTGGACGGCCCCGTACGCTGAGTGTATAGTTGGACCATATCGGCACCAACATTTCAAAAGGGCGAAACTGCTTTTGTAAACAAGAGCTTCCCACGTCGCTGGTGGGCTAATTTTAGCCAACCCACGCAATTTAACACCACTGATGGAAGCACCGATTCCTCTTCTTTCATTCAATGGCGCTGGATTGCGTGGGTGGACACAAATAAGCCCGCCAGCGACGTGAGAAGCTCTTGTTTACAAAAGCAGTTTCGCCCTTTTGAAATGTTGATGCCGATATTTGTTATTTTGTCCTAGTGTCATTTTTCTACAAGTTCTACTACTACAAGTATACTGCATATTATTGTGAATCTGCCTAATCATTTTAGTATCATCATGAAACGCTTCAAATATAACACCTTCCTGAGCACACGTAAGCATATAATTGAAATTTCTTCTTTACTGATATATACTTATATTCTCTATTTCAAACCAATCACATAATTGCATCACTAATGCAATATAATGAAAAGTATTTACAGCTTGCCAATTACATACAGTGCCTGACTTCGTTCATAGTCAACTTCTACCTTAAACTTGTGTATACGTATAGAGTGAAACAGAAATCAATAGCATCGATAGAGAAGCTAATTGACTTCAAAACGGAAATAATAATTATTCATCAAGTCTTGCACTGGTGCACACCTATGGGTTTCAATTCAATAAAACAGAGCAAAAATATGCGAGAAAGCGCCTACTTATCCAACCAGCAAAAACATCTGTGCTGGATGGAAAGTGAACTTTCTTTTGACCGACACATTGAATTCCGTTATCGTGAAACCAACCAAACCTGTTCTTCGTAACGTTTTTGCATATTTTATGGTATCGTTAGCCCAAAATTAATCACGTAAGTTTTTTCATATTTCCATATTTCATTTAAAAAATGGAAAAGTTGAAAGAAAATGTATGTGTGCATATAAATATGATATAACGAAAAATACCTTGATTATCAAGCATAAATAAAAAAAGAAAGTGTTACACGAAGAAGCCAGTTTCAAGGCCTTTTGATGATGTGGGTATGGCTGGTTGAAATAAATCTTAAGCAGACATAACAAAAAGGAAAGTTGAAACAGGTTTCACCATTCGCTTTGGTGTAGTTCATTGCACCCTCTGCGTCTATTCATTCGTTAGGATGGATATTCCAATTATAGCTGTATTAAGGAATTTGATTCATTCAAATTAGTGATTTGATGGCGTTGTTGAAATAAAGGCTACGAGATGAGCCGACCTAGGGCCGAAAATCTCGTTAATAAAAACAAATAATCTCCTTTTCTATATAATAAAAATGAAATGGTCTGTGTTCGTATCCGCATAACTCGAAATCGGCTGGATGGATTTTCTCCATTCCTTCAGCAAATATGTCTGTTATCGTTTCCGACGGGTTTATATGATATTTTCTCATGCGAAAATCACGAGTAAATCCTGAAAACCTAAAATCAAGAATCGTATCGAAACTTCGCATAGTCAGTTCAGAACGGGCATTTTCGCATACTAGGCGGGACAACGTCTGCTGGGTCGACTAGTAATAAACTGGGTGATGCGGATAGAATCGATTTGGTTGTCAAACTGAAGCCAAAATTTTCTATTGTGCCGGAGCCAAACATTGAAGATTGTGGTTATGTTCGTTCCTGATTTAATATTGAGAAGTATTGTTATGATTTGAGAAAAAAATAAAAATTAACTTATTTTGAGTTTAGTATTCTTTGTAAAAAATATTTTCACATTATATTTCTAGTGCCAAATTAGTAGGAATGCAACTAAAAAGCAATCGTTACTAAATTTCACAAGATTCAGCAACTGATTGGAGCAGGAATGTATGCAAATCCTCGTGAAGTCATGTAGAGTCTCGCGCATGTTTGCGCCCTCGTGCATCATGGAAAGAGAAATTGGAAGATCGGGAAATGTTTGACAGCCAAGTAACTGCAAAACAATTTTGTTTATGCGAGTGATTGCGGTGTATCGTTTGGCGCCGTACTTTTCGACAGTGATTGGCCGCGTGAAGTTTTGTGCAAGTTCCCATTTGGGAAAATAACAACAGCCACGCAGTGTATTACATTCCGAAAATCGGACAATTATACTCAATTAAGTTAAAAACTGGAATAGGGGACTAGTGAAGTATCGTATCGAAGTACATACCTGTCAAGGTACAATTAAGTGGTGGAATTAAATGGGATTTGTATTTGTATTTATTTCCTTTCATCCAACTGGCCAGACATGGCCTTATTGAATACTTATAGATAAAATAAGAATAATCATTACAATTAAATTTCATTAGGTACAGCACAATCATCGAATAACTACAGTTTTATACATTATTTGCATCGTGATAACAATAATAAAATAGAATAACCCACGCAACATACAATATAATAGTTCACACAACATAATTGACGTTAATCGATTATTCATTCGCAAAAATACACACAAGACTAAAAATACATTAATGTGGCTTCCAAGTTTCATTATTATTAGTAACAAACTCCCGGATCCTTATCGATTTCGGCCAAGTTGATATCTTTAGTGCTAACAGTTTATGCTGCATACTGAGGACGACCTTAAAGGAGATATAGTCCAATGCTTCCGTATTCTTCCACTTTGGTACAAGCTTTACCACATCGAAATTCGTTAAAGGCGTACCAAGGCAATGTGACACCATCAGTCGAACATCCTTTTCGCTTGCATTTTTATCAATATTAGATAAAAATAACGAAAATGTCTCAATCTCATTCGCGGCATGTTCTGATAAGTAAGCGATCTCGTTTGTGCCTCCGCAGACAATGAGGAACAGCAACTGGCTTTCCTATGACTTTTGCGAGTGTATCGACGACTTCAGCTACCGTACGCTTTAGATCATTAATTTGATCCTCCACTGAACGGTATGTTTCGGTGCTTGTGGCAGCATCTATTGACTGGAATGGTTTGGTGGTAGTGGCAGCATAGGAATTTGTTCTTTTTCTCATCTTGCAAAATAATGACATGCATGTCATTCGGTCAAATCGGTTTCTGTTACCCCAACACAGTCAGCGTGAAACCATTTGGCACACCTTCCTTCGCACACTGTATGTAGATCAGTAACGTTGATAGCAAGAGAGCATTTCTCGCAATAATTCATTGTCATGTCTAATTGTGAAGAATGGCCGACAGTATAATAATCCGGTTATCGATAATATTTTGGGGAGATTCCGAGCAAACACGTGAAATATAGTTCTCAAATCAATGCACTGGTGATAACGACAAGCACTGTAGTTTTGAATTTTAGGTATTACAATTTTTTAACACTTCAACACGTAACAAATTTGCGTTAACGGGAGGCGATAAACAGTGCAGCGACACTTCTTAAGCAGTGTACAAACTCGTCTTATGACAAGTGAAGGCATTCCACTAAAAAGCTCAAAATAATTTTCTTAATAATAATAAAGATAAAAAAAATACAACATGGTTGATTTCCTGGCAACCTGCACCACAGCCTCAACGATTGCTGTCTGCAAGCCCTATTTGAAAGGAATGCGCATTAATTGAGAAGTGATTGAACATAAGCTGACACATTACCTTAATAAAGTCCCGGCTAAGGTCCGACCCTTGAACCACTCAAAATAATTTTCACTTAGAAGCTACTTGAAAACATATACAGATATTTTCCATGTAGTTTCGTGTGTAAAAGTTAAATGATTTATTAGTGATGGCACTCATTATTCTCAATTCACTAGAAAATAAAATAAAATTTAAGTGAATTTTTGTTTGACCATCCTATAGGATATATATGTATACTTAAATTTTAAGTGAAACTTTCATCATTTTTTTTCTATAGTATCCCTATTAGTGATGTGTATCCCGTCCACTAGATGCGGACGAGGGCAAAAATAGGAGTATAAAACTATTTCATACTCAAACATTTTGCTTCGCAAATCGTTCTCATAATGCTTTTGCAAAATGTTTCATTAGCGATAGTTGATAAACATACATTTCGCTCTGAGAACCCCACTCGTATATTTTTCATACATTCATTTTGAGTAGAATTCACTAGAAGAGTATATAGATATTATTTTTAATGTTTTCTAATGAATTCCACTACATTTCTTATTAAGATGCACTTGTGATTTGAATAAGTTTTATTTGATTCCAGTAAGGCCGATGAAAGTTTCGATTTTTTAAGTCTACATGACTTTTTATAGTGAAATTAAAGTGACAAATATTTTGAGTGGAGGAATCTCAAGCAGACCCCACACGACGGAAAAAGTTTGACATACTCTTGATTATTGAAGAAAAAGATTGATGATGTGAGTGCGAACCCAAAATATTGAAGTAAATATTGAGGGAAATCAGAAAAGTTTGATATTCCTTCCAATATTTCCCCTCATCTCCCCCCGCAGTTTGCCCACAGGAGTCGATGACGGTTGAGTGTGTGCGTGTTTTGTGCGTTATACCGCTATTTGATTTGTATTAGTTCAAGAAAAAATTGAGTTTTTCTTCAGCTACGGCTAATCAGTGAAAATATTGAAGAAAAGTTTGATGACAAGTTTGACGAAAAAAGTATTGTCAATATATGCCTCGTGTGGGGTCTGCTTCATAAGAAAGAACGAAAATTTCATTCTTTCTTATGAAGCAGACCCCACACGAGGCATATATTGACAATACTTTTTTCGTCAAACTTTTCATCAAACTTTTCTTTTACATTTAATGTAACCACCTACCCAAATATCCTTCATTTCATTTTTTCTAACTGAACAAGGCCTGACGAGCAATGGAGAAAATTTCGTTGAAGTCGCTTTGACGCTCATAAATATCGCCTTCCATAGCGCCCACCTTGGCAAGTGAGTCTGCTCTCGTAAGTCCCGGAATCGAGCAATGTAAAACAACTCATACCAAAGTGATAGTGTAAAAGCGATTCGATAGAGCAGTTAAAAAAAATAAAATGAATTTCACGCAGGAAATACGGTGAGTGCTCATTGAACGAATAGCCTCTATGGGAACATCCATAAATTAGGTAACGCTTAGAAGCGGGAGGGGGGATTGCCTGAAGCGTGATAAAAATTTTGACCTGTCGGTTAGAAACCATTTGTCGCAACTGACATGGCAGTACTTGCTTGAAAAAATTGGTGGTATGCACTCCAATCGGTGCGGATCTGGTTTTCCAAGGATCTCTTTTCTCATGGTGATTTCATGACCGACAGAATCGTTGTGCGATAGAGCTTTATCAGATCTTCCGGATGGGCTCCCCAACGGAATCTGTGTGCATGAAGTTGTTTCGTTGTTGGCATTTATGATACAGATATCTAATGTGCATTCCCCAGGTGCCTTTCGAGTCGAAGCAGAGCTCTAAATATTTATGCAAAATGCCTTGATTGATTTTCTTACCTCTAAAGTGAAGCTCAAGTTCGGGTATCTTATGCTTCCTAGGAAAGACAATCAGCTCAGTTTTCTGCGGAGAGAATTTGATACCTAGCCGCATAGCCCAAGTAGACAAATTGTCTAAAGTATCCTGCAATGGTACTTTCAGATCGCCCGCCTCTGTTCCTGTAAACGAGACAACGGTGTCATCCGCAAGGTGTCGTAACGAGCAACTATTCATGAGACATCCGTCGATGTCTCTTCTGTAAAACTGATAAAGAAGGGGGCTTGAACATGAGCCCTGGGGGAGACCTATGTAGCTAATTCTTGAAGTGTTGTTGTAGTTGTAGTTGTAGAAATAATTGTTTAATATTGCTGAAAGCCCACACTTGTGGCGTTTGTTTGAAAAGACGTCAACGAAAACTGAGTCAAAGGCCCCTTTTATGTCCAAGAAAATTGAACCCATTTGTTCTTTTTGAAAATAGGCCTGTTGATTTGAGGGTGATCACCACAATATTTGAGGACTATCTGGGCTACGAAATGTCAACAGGTGGGTACCTACTGCAAGGTACCTGGGAGACAACCTGTTGGCAGTATCCAAGCCCGGGTACACTCAGGCAAATGATCTATCGATTATCATAATGCTGCCTTTTGGAAATTTGCCACAAGTTATAAGAATGAAATTCTAAAGGATACATTATGAAAAAAAAAAAAATTCGTAGTCAATACAAACCATAACATTTTCTTAAGGCACTTTTATGAAATCAGAATGATGCATTATGAATGTTGTATGCTGGACATTAATCAATCCATAACTCCACCTTATGATTTGCAACAGTAGTATTGGCAGCCATAATCACGCCTTATGAAATTCTTAATTCCTATAAAGCATCTTAATTAATTCATAATGCAGGTTTATGGTTTCAATATTGCAAGTTTTCATATATCAATCAGTTCATAATGTGACATTATAAATTTTCAAATTGAGTTTAATAAAAATTTGCAGCTGCGTTACCTGTACTGTGATTTTGCAGCACGCTTAAACGCCGGGCTCGAAGTGTGCTCCTCATGGGGTGCTTGATGTTCACAGCTTTGCTGGAGCAAATCAAACAAGCAGCACTGTGTCCCTCCAAATCCACAGCGTCGGCAGAGATTGCTTCTGTCTGTGATCTCATCCAGGTCTTTAACCCTTAGATTCACCTCCTTCGTGAGTGCCCTCACCTTGACCGTCTCGCCTAGGACTTCCTCTGCCAACTTCCTGTAGGCGGCGCCCTTTTGCGAGACGCCCCGCTTCAGCTCGAGGATCATCTCGCACATCCGGGTACATCTTATTTGACGTACGTCGGCGCCGAGTTCGCCGAGCTTGACGTCACTCCTCATCGCCTTCAAGACGTCCGATAACTTATCCTCGTCCTTTTTGATGACTAGGGCATCGCCCCTGAAGCGATTGGAGCCTACCCTAGACTTCTTGCTACCCTCATTCGCCTAGGCCTTCTTTTCGGCCCCTGACTACTTCGGTTTCCTCTTGTTCTTGACCAGGGTCCAGGAGGCGTCATCCCCCTCTATTTCCCTGGTCTGGTGCGGCTGAGAGCTCTTAGCCTGCCGTAACCCTTTGCCACCGTCTTTCCTGGGTGGACGGACCTTTCCAGGTCCTTCCTCCCCCGGTTTAGGAGGTACTTGGCCGGGGTTCCCAGCCCCACTACCCTTGTTCGGGGTAGTAATCCTCCGCGTTTTGGAGCGGCCCCCAGGGAGCTCATCCCCTGGAGACTGTCTCCCCCGTTTTTGTGTCTGCTCCGTTGGAGCAGTCACCCCCGACGTGCCCGCGAATACTTGAGCCTGTTGGGTCAGGATTTGCCTGTAGCTAACAATGTAACCGTGGTAGATCTTACCCCGTAACACACCACTTAAAGGTGTCTACCCAGCATTACGGGTAAAATCATTCTGCAAAATGGCATTCCACCAAAAGTCATTCTGAAAGAGTATAATCCATCAAATGTCATACCACAAGAGTTCTTCTTCTTATTGGCATTACATCCCTACACTGGGACAGAGCCGTCTCGCAGATTAGTGTACATTTAGCACTTCCACAGTTATTAAACTGTGGCAACTCCGAGGTTTCTAAGCCAGGTTACCATTTTTGCATTCGTATATCATGAGGCTAACACGATGATACTTTTATGCCCACGGAAGTCGAGACAATTTCCAATCCGAAAATTGCCTAGACCGGCACCGGGAATCGAACCCAGCCACCCTCAGCATGGTCTTGCTTTGTAGCCGCGCGTCTTACCGCACGGCTAAGGAGGGCCCCCACAAGAGTTACATGCCACAAAATGTTAATCCGTGAAAACGAAATCAGCCAAATGTTTTTCGGTGAATGTTTTTTTTTTCCTTTTTATTGAAGAGACTTTAAGCCCCGAGCTGGTTCGCCTCTTGAGTGAAATGTTACTCGATACTCTTTGCTTAACCTTCCGTGACTCCCCCCGATGTAAAAAGTACAACATCTTTGAAAAAGGAAGCTTGTCGTTTACAAGAGCGGCAGGACTCCGTAAGAGATCCAGGACCATGAGAGTCCCGGAAGGTTAAGAAGGGATTATTCTGGTTAAAGTCGCCTACATCAAAATAAGAGATCACAGTCATCTTTATTACGGACAAACACCTGCTCTCCAAAAGGGAAACTGCCTTTGCCTCATTTCGAGCAAACGACTATTTCTGAAAAAAAACTACCTTGGAAACACTTTACTCTGATATCTTTTCAATTTACCAACACATTTTGGAGGATCAAGAACAAGAAGACACTCTATAACGTATCTTTGAACGCTGCTCTGTTCGGACGCATACAATCGATCGTAAAGTTGTTTTTGCAAGAGATACTTTCTTTTCGGGGAATTGTTTCATTCGGGGAAATGTAACATTCAGGAAAGATTGTACGACAATTCCCCGAATAACAATTCCCCGAATGCAATTTCCCCGAATGCAATTTCCCCGAATAACAATTCCCCGAATGTAACAATTCCCCGAATGTAACAAATCCCCGAATGTAACAATTCCCCGAATGTAACATTTCCCCGAATGCATCACCCTTCTTTTTGAGTGCGGCACAAGGTGATAAGAAATGCGAGCAAAGGCGTATGATTGCCGATTCGGAGGTTGCGAGTTCGATTCTATGGTCAGCCTAAGATCCCTTAGGGTGAGATGCATTTTCGGCTCCTTGTGCACAGTGTATCCATTGTACTTGCTACACAAGACAATCATGCAACTGGCAGGTACGGGGAAGCTTTCAATAACTGTGTAAATAATAATAGAAAACTAAGTTGGAAAACAGCCCAAGTTTCAGATATAATGTAGAACAATTGAAGGTGAAGACAATGTGCTGAAAGAAGGCAATGCTTTCTTTGAATGAACGCATTTGGTCTGTATAAGACGAAGTGAGGAGATAATGCTTTCTTTAAATAAATAAGTTTGCTCGGTATGATGAACGCATCTTCCCGGTTTAAAGCCAAGGGAATGTCTTCTTAAAATGAACCCGTCTGTCCAATATAAGACGACGGTAGGAGATAATGTTTTCTTTAAATGATAGCATCGCCCGGTATTTGGGAAAAGGAAGTGATAAAGTCTTCCTCAAATAAACACATTTGCCCGGTATAAGGCAAAGAGGATAGATAGCCCCTTCTTTAAATGAACTCGTTTGTCTGGAATAAAGTGAAAACATGAGACAACGCCTTCTTTAAATCACCGAACAGACGCGGTGTAATGAGAATGGGGCAGATAATGCCTTCTTTTTTCAAGAATAGACCACATCCCCCATTATCATATTCAGGGCATATACATTTTATAAAAGAACAAATATTAACATTAGTTATTTGGTGAAACACCCACTGAAGAAGGACACATTTACCATTGCATTATTCCGAGCAGATGCATTCATTTTAAAGAAGGATTCACATGCACCATTGGGCAAACGCATTATTTTCGTTTACAATAATTCACATCTACTATTGCCTTATATCTGTGAAGAAGGTATATACAGGAACGAAATTTTATTCGGAAGATAGTTAAAATATTTACCAAAAGGCTTTCAATCGGACTTCCTTGACTTAATGTACAGTGTAAACTAAAAAGTTGCCGTACCCAACAAAAATTACAATTACTATTACAAATTACAATTACTTGCAGTTTGACTCTATTTTAGAAAAAAAACTTCCTTAGAAAACACTGTATTTTGATATCTTTATAGTTCAACAACACATCTTGGAAGATCAACTACATGAAATACTATCAAAGGCTATTCAGCTGATAATCTCCAGACAAGAGGTATTTTATTTTCGGGGAATTGTTCCATTCGGGGAAATGTTACATTCGGGGAATTGTTACATTCGGGGAAATTGCATTCGGGGAATTGTTACATTCAGGAAATTACATTCAGAAATTGCATTCAGGAATTGGTTTTCAGGAATTGTCGTACAATCTTCAGGAAATTGTTGCATTCGGGGAAATTGCATTCGGGGAATTTGCATTCGGGGAATTGTCATACAATCGTTTCCGCAAGGCACATTTTTACTCTCTCTCTCTCTCTCTCTCTCTCTCTCTCTCTCTCTCTCTCTCTCTCTCTCTCTCTCTCTCTCTCTCTCTCTCTCTCTCTCTCTCTCTCTCTCACATACACACACTTGGGCTGCGAAATGGTGAGTTGACATCTGGGAAGGAGCGGCATACACAGCTCTGGTCCTCACAAGTTCCAATCTCACGCTTCCACGGGTCTTCCGATGACAATCTACCGCCAGCTAAGGGTTTTGTACTTAGCTGGTAGGGCAGCCTGGGCACTGTTGTCCTTCTGACATCAGCTAGAGTGAGTGGGTGCGACCAAAGGAATCATCGTCCCTAACCCCTAATCCCAAGGCGTTAAGCGACCCGTGCCGAGGGGATGCATGGCCAGGAGGGGTGAAATAATGAGCTAGGCCTGTGGGGTACCTGGGCACCCTCCACAGTAATTGTCCCTTACCGCGTCATGCTGGGCTCTGGCGTGGTGGACCACTTTTCCCGAGCAACTCGTGGGACCAAAATGGAAAAACAAGTCAATTCTTCAATAAGTGGTAGTAGTGTAGGCGACAACCCCTTCGCAAGAGGTGGGTTGTTCAGGTCTCCGCATAGGAGGCCAGGTAACGCAAACGTAGGCCGAAAGCCAGGTACCGCAAACGCGATGGGCTTTCGGCCTTCGAGGTGGCGACGGAACAGCTGGACGCCATCATCGACTTTAAAGTCTAAAAAAAAGCTCGTCACGGCACTGCGGCGACAGTGTGAAGTGGAGACGCCCACCGCAGCCCTTTCGGCTACGGAAAGGTCCGGCAGGGATGCAGGTAGCATTGGGTAGGCTATCTGCAGCGGATGCCTCCTAGGTAGTCAAGTTAGGGAGCGTCAAGGTGGGATGGTCGGTGTGCCCTGTGAGCATATACGAACAACCCGAAGTTTGCTTCAAGTGCCTGGAACCGGGGCACAAGCAATGGGACTGCAAAGGCCCTGACAGAAGCAATCTCTGTCGACGCTGCGGATTGGAGGCACATAAGGCCCAATGCTGCACGAACCCTCCCAATTGTTTGATTTGTTCCAGCAAAGCTGTGAACAGCAAGCACCCCATGGGGGGTTCGATGTGCCCGGCGTTTATGCGTGCTGCAAAATCACAGTGCAGGTAACGCAGCTGGCTTGCTCGGCCTCACCCGAGTGTTTGGTGTGCGCAGGTTTAGAGGAAATGGCGGAACACGTGTTGTTAGTGTGCCCACGTTTTCGCGCAATGCGTGACCACATGCTTGCCACATGTGGTCTGGCGACTACTCCGGACAACCTAGTTCGGAGGATGTGTAAAGGAAGTTGGCTGGAACGCCGTTTTATTGGCTATCGTCCAAATCGTTCGGAGCTATACAGAAGGTGGCGCGTGGACTCAAGGATGGCTAGTTTAGGCGCAAATAAGAGGTGGTCCAAGGGATCGGAGTCGGCTTCATGGGTCATACCTGTGGTCATGCCCTGTGGTCGAACTTGATCCTTTTATCGAACAAGTGGCCGCACGAAGAACAAAATGGTATCGTAAATTAGTATCATAAATTACTCTCGATTTCGCGGCGTCGGTCAAACGGGCGCGTTCCGAGCCCGAGGACGGAAAGGGGTCCTCGGGCACAGCGTCGGCAAGTCTCTCTGTGAGATGACGAATTGGCCCTATCTCAGAGAGATCAATTTGGGGTGCACGCGGCATAATCATTCTTGATACCTGCCGTGCAGAGGGAAGCAGGCGCGAAGTCGACCCTTCCCACCTTCCGAGGACATATGGCGTGGTAAGGCCACCTAAGCGGGTAAAGATGTTCGGTGCTGCAAGGACACGCAGCCATCCTCGAGGGTGCGTTGTGCACTGGCCCCCTTTTGAAGCATTACTTTTTGGTTGTACCGAAGAGACGGCGGGCTTGGCGGCAATGGAAACGGTTTAGCGAATCGGGGATGTAGTCCTGCCTCCCTCGTTTGCTGATGGAGGTGGTCCCTAACCCGCACTTCCTGGACGTCCAACCCAGGATTCCAGGATATTCATATAAATTCAGGATATTCATATAAACAACAAATTCATTTTTTTTTCGCTCTTGTATTTTTGTGTATCCTGATTTATGGTGTTCACTGATAGGGATAAAATATGTTCTAAAAATATTTCCTCGTTCTACTTAGCTACATGAAAACATATTCCAAGAATTATCTTGGGTCCGTTGAAATTTTTAATGTTAATCTGTAGAAAAACTTAGAGTTGTATTCAATTCGTCGACCAGAAGTCGTACAGACTGAACACTTAACACCTTGCATGAGACAACGGACAGGACACATAACACCCTATGGACCAGTGGAGAATTCTTCGATCACGAAAAGTTTTCTCTTTAGCGGGGCGGGAATCGAACCCACACTCCATAGCACATGCGTCTAGACGATTGACGTCGCTATCCGCACGGCCACGAAGCCAACAAATTTGTTTGTATTGTTATTTTAGAAATGTACATTCGTAGTTTTTTTTCTATTTCAAGTATTGAAGTATATTATCTACGCTGTGCATATCAATAAGTTTTGAATATCATAAATTACTCTCGTTCCACATTGACAATTTCATCTGGTATAGATTCTAACATCTATATTCCAACAGATTGCAAGGGTATTCACCCTTATTCTTGTTTACGTACGAACGCGCTTTCGAACGAAAGCTAATGTGCATTCTCGTTTACGCCAGCAAAATTAAATGGAGAAACGATTCGAACGAACTGCATTCTTTCGAAAGTTTCATTCGTTCGTGAACAAGAATAGGGGTGATTTTCAAAATAGAGGAAAATATTGACACAACATTTATTCAAAAACATTTTATGAGTTTTTCTTTTTTCTAAGTGCAGATTTGCCAGAGTTATTTAAACAATTTGAGATAACAGTAGTTTTAGTTTGAATATTAACCTGATATTATCATTAGTTTAATCAGGTAGGGTAAATACGGCATTGGCAGGGTGCGACGGTTGTTGGCACCCTCAACAATATTTGCGTTTTCCAGCAAACATACACTATTTATGAACATAATTTTGATTCAATCACACAATTTCATGTCTAAGCTTTCATTTGAATAAGTTGTTTGTGTAAAAGTAGCAAGATTTGATGTGTTAATCACCGAAACAAATTTGCACGTACGAAATCCTTGCTATTATTGCATTGCCAAAGAAAGCAGCGCACGAAAAGTAAACTGTTACTTACTTTTTTGGATCACCTGTTTTTCCTATTTATTGCTTATGACACGACAAATTAAGTACGTAAACTACTTTTTACACTTTACCAACACTTGATTATCACCACAAAGAGCAAATTTATGCAATATTTGCTCTATGTTTCACTAAATAAAATCGGGACTGTTCGTTTTCTTTGACAGCAGCACACTTCGGAATAGAGCGAGAGAATGTGTTTGTGAGCATATCAAACACACGCTCAAAAGATACCACGCACAATTCTATGTGATTTTATTTTAGCAAAAATACGAACAAAATATCCGGCGATGGCATTTATTTAAAAAAAACCCAGATCAATCCACCTAGCGTTGGTGGTGCCTTTCTCGCGCATTAAAAAAATAAGAAAAACACATAAAAGAGGTCGAAATAGCACTTTAGGTGGATAGATTTTACTTTTTCCATCAATTCATATGCATTTGTGGACGTTTGAATGCATTGCTGCAATCTTTAAAAAAAAAAAATTTTTCTTCGTTTTTGAAAAAAAATTTCCCAAGGGGGGACCCTTGGCAGAAAAACAATGTTTTTTCAATAACTTTGGAATGCAATGACCGATCAGGCCAATTTTCAATAGGAAACAACTAGACCGCAATCCGCGTCGACTGCAATTTGTTGAGAGCAAATCGAATAATGCTAAGTACCAAAAAGTGTGTCTCACATTTTTGTACACACACACACACACACACACACACATACATACACACATACATACATCACCTCAATTCGTCAAACTGAGTCGATTGGTATATAACACTATGGGTCTCCGAGCCTTCTATCAAAAGTTCGGTTTTGGAGTGATCCTATAGCCTTTACGTATACTTTGTATACGAGAAAGGCAAAAATGTTAAAATACTTACAAATGCTTCTATTCAGATTTGTATGCAGACCATGAATTATATCAAAAGTGATAGCCACATCTTAGTATTTTAACCCTTATGTGGCTGACAGGACCGTTTTACTTTTGCAACTTCAATACTTTCCAAGCTCATCAAAACAATCATAACCATTCCCGTTCCTACATAGCGCATTTCAACCATAAATAATTGCCTACTTTTAGGGTATTATCTATTATTCAACTGTGAAACGTAGTGTAAGAATGGGGTGGCTCCAACGGCTGGATAGGACAGTGCTGCCCATTATTGATATATGAAGACTCACGAGGTTAGGATTAATTTTCGATTAAAGCAGAAATTTGTATTTCATTTGTATGATGGGAGCCCCCCTTCCAGAAGAGGAGGGGTCTAATACCATCATAAGAACCTTCATCGTTACCAAAAACCTCTACATACAAATGTTCATGCCGTTTCCTAGTCTATAAGGGCAGACAGACAAAAATTCATTCTTATGTGTATAGATTTAGTTTTACGTAGTTTACGTCGAGCGGTCGTGTCTTGTACACAACCACCATGATTTTTTTGATGAAACGAACATATCATGTAAGGACCTCAAAGAGCAAGTTGTATATTTGAAACTGGTTGATAGACTTTTGCTTACGACTCTAAGGCATTACAAAAGACAAAAGATGTAAATCTTGGCAGCGGACAAAAAGCATTTAAGTTCCCTTCTCCAAAATGGCCAACATTATTCAAATAGGTTGAAAATGGTAAAAGTTATGATAATATCAATATCTGGGTACACGGGTACCCTATCTGCCATTTAAGTTTGTATTTTGTTGGACGCATAAGGGTTAAATTTGTTTTACAATGTGTCTAAATGCTTTTGCCTATATGTCTACATCACATAAAATTGATGACAAGGCTAAAAATCCATGTTTTGTTTTAAGCCAATTTGATAAACAATAAAGTTTGTTCCAAAATTGAGTGAAGCGATGAGCGTGTGGCCGATTAATATGAATGAATTTTACTACTGGAGGATATAAACAACCAGCATTTGGCACCAATACATTACTAGTTTTCTACTTCCATGTCTAGTTGCTAAAGGGAGCAAACTCATTGCTGATAATAGAAATTGCCAATAGAAGAAATAGAAGAAACGTTGCCAATAGAAGAAACGTTGACCTGTTACTTTATATTAAATTTACTGAGTTTGTGGTAAAAGCTGTTATATTTAGTGAACACCAATCATCAAAGAAAGAGCATACAAAAGTATACCAGTTGAACTATACCTGTGTTTTAGTGTATTTATTCATTATTTTTATCATTCTATTTGGCGAATGTCTTAGACTGCCAAGAATAGGTATTTTCCCCTATATCTGCTTTCTACTCAGCATCTACACCCAAAAAACAAATCTGACAATTATTGTATAAAATCTGGGCATATACAATTCTGTAAGCTTTTTATACAAATATTGTATTAAAATAATACAAATCTGTATTATTTCAATACAATAATTGTATTGAAATAATACAGATTTTGTATATGCCCAATTATTATACAGTTTCTGCAAGGTTCTTATGCAGAACTGTATTAAAATCTGCCATCCGCTGGTTGGGTGATATAATTTTTAGTATTTTTATAATTTTTGACAATTTGCTAAGTTTGGTTCCATACTTAAGTAATATTTCGATTAATAACAATGTAGTTTGCTGATAATCATAACGACCGAATTCTCTATGACGTCAAGCTCGGTGAACTCGGCGCCGACGTAGGGAGTGAGTGCTAGTAATGGACCCCTTAACGACGGAAACTTACTTCAATCGCTTCGCTAGAGTAAGACTCATGACAAATTGCCATTCTGCAGCACTAGATGACAATCAACAGGTAGCAGCATCGCGTTTCGTACATAACACATGGTAAAACATTCATTTTTACTACTAAAATATGTATTTTAAAAGTATGTAGCCAGGTTGCCTATTATGGCCACCCCCGGGTCCATAATACGCAACATCGAGTTTGTTTACATACGTATTATGGTCCCCCCATTTGATTCACATGTTCCATTTCCACATGTTCCTGTTGCCTATTATGGACCCCCCTTCTGTGCTAGTAATGGACCCTCTAGCGCGTTTACATTCATAAATTAGTTAATATAACTAAATTCCAGTCTCCCAGTGCAAGACAATTGGATGGAACTACTACCCTGATAAGTGAAGCAACTTTATCCTATGGAAGTTTGCAGGAAATTGAAGATTCAAGCGTAAACTCTCGGTTTTTGTTCAGGGGGTCCATTATACGCACGGGGTCCATTACTAGCACTCACTCCCTACGTCGAATAAGACGTACCCGGATGGGCGAGATGATCCTCGAGCTGAAGCGGGGCGTCTCGCAAAAGGGCGCCGCCTACAAGAAGTTGGCAGAGGTGGTGACTAAGGAGGTGAATCTAAGGGTTAAAGACCTGGACGAGATCACCGAAGTCGAAGAGCTCGTCACGGCACTGCGGCGAGAGTGTGAAGTGGAGACGCCCACCGCAGCCGTTCGGCTACGGAAAGGTCCGGCAGGGACGCAGGTAGCATTGGTTCGGTTATCTGCAGCGGACGCCTCCAAGGTAGTCAAGTTAGGCAGCGTCAAGGTGGGATGGTCGGTATGCCCAGTGAGCATATACGAGCAACCCGAAGTTTGCTTCAAGTGCCTGGAATTGGGGCACAAGCAATGGGACTGCAAAGACCCTGACAGAAGCAATCTCTGCCGACGCTGCGGATTGGAGGGACATAAGGCACAATGCTGCACGAACCCTCCCAATTGTTTGATTTGTTCCAGCAAAGCTGTGAACAGCAAGCACCCCATGAGGAGTTCGATGTGCCCGACGTTTAAGCGTGCTGCAAAATCACAGTGTAGGTAACGCCGCTGGCTTGCTCGGCCTCGCCCGAGTGTTTGATGTGCGCAGGTTTAGAGGAAACGGCGGAACACGTGTTGTTCGTGTGCTCACGTTTTCGCGCAATGCGTGACCACATGCTTGCCACATGTGGTCTGGACACTACCCCGGACAACCTAGTTCGGAGGATGTGTAAAGATGAAGTTGGCTGGAACGCCGTTTTATCGGCTATCGCCCAAATCGTCTCGGAGCTCACAGAAGGTGGCGCGTGGACTCAAGGATGGCTAGTTCAGGCGCAAATAAGAGGTGGTCCAAGGGATCGGAGTCGGCTTCATGGGTCATACCGGTGGTCATGCTCTGTGGTCGAACTCGATCCTTTTATCGAACAAGTGGCCGCGCGAAGAACAACATGGTATCGTCGCTTTCGCGGCGTTGGTCAACCAGGCGGGTTCCGAGCCCGAGGACGGAAAGATGTCCTCGTCAAGGCTGGGGCAAAAATGGCACCGCGTCGGCAAGTCCTCTGTGTTCTGGCGAATAGGCCCTATCGCAGAAAGGTCAATTTGGGGTGCACGCGGCATCATCATTCTTGACACCAGTCGTGCAGAGGGAAGCAGGCGCAAAGTCGACCCTTCCCACCTTCCGAGGACATAGGGCGTGGTAAGGCCACCTGGAAAGCCGGCAACGCGCTGGCACGATACCATGGTGTTCTTCTAAAAAAGCGAGTTACGATGTTCGGTGCTGCAAGGACACGCAGCTAACCTCGAGGGTGCGTTGTGCACTGGCCCCCCTTTGAAGCATTACTTTCTGGTTGTACCGAAGGGACTATGGGCTTGGCGGGAATGGAAACGGTTTAGCGGGTCGAGGATGTAGTCCTGCCTCCCTCGGTGATCCCTAACCCCGCACTTCCTGGTCAACCCAGGATGTCTGTTGAGCAGATTCCCCCTCCATTGCTTAGGAAGAAAAAAAACACACCCACCCACACACACACACACACACACACACACACACACACACACACACACACACACACACACACACACACACACACACACACACACACACACACACACACACACACACACACACACACTCAGGGCAGCAGGGACTTTGTCCAAGGGCTTGACGACCCCTCCCCATGGCCATTGCGAGTTAGGGGGCCTGTCTAGGATGTGGTGGGGTTTGACAGTGGGCTCTGTTGAACCTCTATAAAAAGCTGCATGTGTCTGCAAGCAGGCCCTATCACAGCGACCGTACGCCGCTCAAAGCACACAAGCCCAAGAGGAGTGCCAACTGGCACATCAGGATTCATACCAGTAAGATCCTGATTATGGTATACTGGTCACGGCAAACGACATTGGACGATTCTCGGTTTTTGGATAGGATTAGGCGTATATGGGCTGACAGTCGAGCTATTCTGTTTCCTGAGTAAAAAAGAGTGACATCTTTTTGAAACGGCAGGCAGGCTAATGGTTCGACTGCCTCCGTCCCGGTAAACAACCTGGCAGGCCTCCGGTAACGCTCAACACCTGTCACCTAGACTGGTGGGTAGTAGGTTCAGATGTAACATTCCTAATCTACGTCGATCCGGCTCTGAACACGGTGCTATAAGGCACCGGAGTCAACCCTTGCATGGACCTCACTGTTTACAAAGGCACCCATGGGATCACAAAAGGCGACTATCTACAACGGGTAGAGATAACGGCCCGGAGGGACCCTTTAACATGGAAACGAATACAAAAATCAACGAAGGAGCAGGCGGAGCGATTGTTTTCGCAAAGAGTGGGAAGCTGCAGCGATCTCCAGTGATGGCGCAGGCAGCAGTAGCAAGTACCAGCAGTTTGGCCAAGACTTCTGAGAACCAGGCAGGCCAACAGGAGCTAGGATCCGAGAATAGGGTGTCCACACCAAAATCGGCAAGTAGTGTTATTCAGGAGGAACTACAACTTGGGAGGTCCAACCTGATGGAAGTGCGGAAGCGAGTCAACGAGCTTTATGACTTCGTGAAGGACAAACACAATGTCCACACTAAGATAAAGGTTCTAGTGACGAGCATCAAATCCGCCGTTAAAGCTGCCGAGCACGAACAGAACGCGCTCAAAAAAAGAGCTGAGGCAGCTGAAAAAACGCTGAGAGAGGGAGCGGAGCATGCAGCAGACACACAGCAGACACCAATGAGCATCCAAAATACTCGCACGGAGAAGCGAAGCAGGGACTCGCCAGGGGAGCAGGAAGTCCCGAAGAAGCAGCGGAACGTGCACGATTGTGCTAACGTACTAAAGGATGGCGCCAAGAACGGTGAATGGCAAACCGTAGAAAGCCAGCGAGAGAAGAGGAAGAAGCAGAAGGTGACTGTGGAAAAGAAGAAGGAACAGAAGAAGAAAGAAAAACGTCGATCTCCTCAGGAGAGGGTCAAGGGCGACGCCCTGATCATCGAAGCGAGCGACAGGACGACGTATGCAGCAATCCTAAGGAAAGTGAGAGAAAACCCGGATCTCAAGGACTTGGGAGAGAAAGTAGTGAGGACTAGGCGTACCCAGAAGGGGGAGTTGCTGTTCGAGCTGAAGAAAGATCCAACAATCAAAAGCTCGGCCTTCCGGGAGCTCGTTGCCAATTCCTTGGGCAGTGAAGCAAACGTAAGAGCTCTTACACAGGAGGCAGTAGTCGAGTGCAGAGACCTGGACGAGATTACGTCGGAAGACGAACTGAGGGAGGCTCTTGTCTCACAATGTATGCTGAGTGAGGTGCAGATGACGATCCGGCTGAGGAAAGCGTACGGTGGTACACAAGTAGCAGCGATACGATTACCAGCAGTTGCTGCCAACAAAATGGTGGAGGTGGGCAAGGTGAAAGTCGGATGGTCGGTGTGCTCGTTGAGATTCACTCCGCGGGTCACCAAAGAGATGGAGAGATGCTTCAAATGCATGGCGTTTGGACACCAGGCGCGAAACTGCAAAGGTTCGGATAGATCCGGTCTATGTAGAAAATGTGGCGAAGAAGGACACGTTGCTAGGGACTGTACGAAGCAACCGCGATGCCTGCTCCGGAGGACGGAAACGACCATACGACGGGTGGCTTCCAATGCCCTGCATACAAGAAGGCGATGGCGGGCCGAGATTAATGGAGATCATCCAGTTGAATCTCAATCATTGCGACACCGCACAGCAGCTGTTGTGGCAGTCGACAACAGAAGCAATGTGCGACGTGGCAATTATTGCTGAGCCGTACCGGATCCCTTCTGACAACGGCAACTGGGTGGCGGATGCTACGGGGATTGCGGCTATCCAAGTGATGGGCAGATTCCCTATCCAAGAGGTGGTAGACAGCTCTAACGAAGGTTTTGTTGTCGCCAAAATCAACGGGATCTTCGTGTGTAGCTTTAGACTTTAGAGCAGTATAACAGGATGCTGGATGCACTCACGGAGAAGCTGATCGGCCTTAAACCCGCAATCATCGGAGGCGACTTCAATGCTTGGGCAGTGGATTGGGGGAGCAGGCTGACCAACGCCAGAGGTTACAGTTTGCTGGAGGCGCTTGCAGAGCTGGAAGTCGGACTGTGTAACGAAGGTACCGTTAGTACATTTCGCAGAGACAGCAGGGAGTCCATCATTGACGTGACGTTTTGCAGCCCGTCGCTGGTGAGAAACATGAACTGGAGAGTTTGTGAGGACTACACTCATAGTGATCACCAAGCTATCCGGTATAGTGTTGGAACACGGCTACCGACGACGCGGAGAGGGATAAGGACGACCGGGCGAAGATGGAAAACGAAGGACTTTGACAAGGAGCTTTTCATCGAAGCACTTCGAGTTGACAGCGGCGCAATAAATCTGGAAGCAGATGAACTGACGGAAACGTTAGCGAGGGCTTGCGATGCGTCGATGCCAAGAAAACTTGAGCCATTAGACAGCCGACGCCCAAATTACTGGTGGAACGAATCTCTTGCCAATCTTCGTGCTGCCTGTCTCAGGGCCAGGAGACGTTTTCAGAGGGCAAGGTCTGAAACGGTAAGAGAAGAACGTAAGATAGTTTTCCGGGAAGCTAGAGCGGCTTTCAAACGAGAGATCAAAGTCAGCAAGTCCAACTGCTTCAAGCAGTTGTGCCAAGAAGCTGACGCTGATCCTTGGGGCAATGCTTATCGGGTGGCAATAACGAAAATCAAGGGTCCAGCGACGCCAGCGGAGATGTGTCCGGACAAGCTGAAGATCATCGTGGACGGTCTTTTCCCGCAACATGATTCTACGATGTGGCCGCCTGCACCGTACGAAGATGAAGACCGTGTCACCATTGCAGGTATGCAAGTCTCCAACGACGAGCTGTCATCAGTGGCGAAAGGTCTGAAGAAGAAGAAAGCTCCGGGTCCGGATGGAATTCCAAACGTGGCTTTAAAAACTGCGATACTGGCGTTTCCAGATTTGTTCAGAATGGTGCTGCAGAAATGCGTAGCAGATGGTTACTTTCCGAATAAGTGGAAGATTCAGAAACTGGTGTTACTGCCGAAACCAGGAAAACCGTTGGGGAGTCCAGCTTCGTATAGGCCCATATGCCTGCTGGATACACTGGGGAAGCTTCTGGAAAGGATTATCCTTAACAGGCTGACGCAGTTCACGGAGGGTGAGATCGGCTTGTCGGAGAAGCAGTTTGCATTCCGAAAAGGCAGATCGACGGTGGATGCAATTAAGGCGGTCGTTGATGTTGCAGAGAAAGCATCCAAGAAAAAGAGGTGCGGCAATCGGTTCTGCGCCGTAGTAACAATTGACGTCAAAAATGCGTTCAACAGTGCCAGCTGGGAGGCCATCGCCGTAGCGCTGCATGGAATGCGGGTTCCTGGCTATTTGTGTAGAATCCTTAAGAGCTACTTCGAAAACCGGATTCTGGTCTACGATACGAACTCGGGGCAGAAGTCGATTAGGGTTACGGCGGGTGTTCCGCAAGGCTCCATACTTGGCCCAATGCTGTGGAACGTTATGTACAACGGAGTGCTAAAGCTGAAGTTGCCCAAAGGCGTGCAGATCTTCGGATTCGCGGATGATGTCGTTCTAACGATAACCGGAGAGTCGCTGGAAGAGGTAGATATGCTGGTGGCGGAGACGACCGACGCAGTTGAAAACTGGATGAATGGGGTCAAGCTACAGCTTGCTCACCACAAAACGGAAGTGATGCTGGTCAGCAACTGCCGAATCATACAGCGAATGCAGATTATCGTCGGAGAGCACGACATACCGTCCGTGCGGGCTTTGAGACATCTAGGAGTGATGATCGACGACCGTTTGAATTTCAACACCCATGTCGACTATTCCTGCGAGAAGGCGGCAAAGATGGTCAGTGCGCTTGCTAGGATCATGCCGAACGTTGGCGGACCGAGAGGCAGCTGTAGGCGTCTTCTGGCGACCGTATCATCCTCAATACTTAGGTACGGCGTTCCAGCCTGGGGAGCTGCGCTCAAGACGAAACGTAATCGCAGGAAGTTGAATAGCGTGTTTCGTCTAATGGCCATTCGAGTGGCGAGTGCGTACCGAACAATTTCGTCAGAGGCAGTTTGCGTTATCGCAGGGATGATTCCAATCTGCATAACCTTAGCAGAGGATATCGAGTGCTACCAACGGAGAGGTACCAGAAATGTGAGGGAGACGATGAGACTGGACTCAATGGTGAAGTGGCAGCAGGAGTGGGACAATGCAGACAATGGAAGGTGGACCCACCGGCTCATCCCCAATGTGTCGACGTGGGTGAACAGGGAGCATGGAGAGGTGAACTTTCACCTCACTCAGTTCCTATCCGGACACGGTTGTTTCCGCCAATATCTGCACCGATGTGGCCATGCGTCATCGCCATTCTGCCCGGCGTGTATCAACGTAGAGGAGACTCCAGAGCACGTGTTATTCGATTGTCCGAGGTTTGCGGAAGCACGTAGAGGAATGCCTGCCCTAAGCGTGGACAACATCGCAGAGCGAATGTGTCACGATGAAGATACGTGGAATGTGGTAAGCAGAGTCGTGAGGCAAATATTGTCAGAGCTGCAGCGTAGATGGAGAAGGGATCAGCAAACAAGCGTTGACTCGGAGGAAAATCCAGCATAGTGAGCAGTGTTGGCCTCGGGTCGTCGGGGCGCCGGTGAACCGGAAGTTTTCTGCCAACCGGAATCGTCGGACCGACTTCGGCACTCGATCAGTCAACCTGCTGAAGAAAGAAGACAGAAGAAGGAAGTGCTTCGGGTATGTAGGGCATCGCCAGTGCGGACGTTATCCACCACCGGAACTGTCGGACCACCTCTGCAACACACACACACACACACACACACACACACACACACACACACACACACACACACACACACACACACACACACACACACACACACACACACACACACACACACACACACACACACACACACACACACACACACACACACACACACACACACACACACACACACACACACACACACACACACACACATTTGACGACCCCTCCCCATGGCCACTGCGAGTTAGACCGGGACCATCGTCCCTAACCCCTAATCCCAAGGCGTCAAGCGACCCGTGTCGAGGGGATGCATGGCCAGGGGGATGAAATAATAAGCTAGGCCTTTAACGGAGCCTGTGGGGTACCTGGGCACCCTCCACAGTAATTGTCGCTTACCGCGTCATGCTGGGCTCTGGCGTGGTGGACCTCTTTTCCCGAGCAACTCGTGGGACCAAAATGGAAAACCAAGTCAATTCTTCAATTAGTGGTAGTAGTGTAGGCGACAACCCCTTCGCAAGAGGTGGGTTGTTCAGGTCTCCGCCTAGGAGGCCAGAGGCAATAGTCGGCAGCTCTGTGCGCAGCGCCAGCGTGGGTCACTCAACCTTCCTCTCGACTAAAAAAACGCCGGTAGGGGTTATTGACGGCCCATGGCTTATGGAGGCGATAAACCGCAAACGCGATGGGCTTTCGGCCTTCGAGGTGGCGACGGAACATCTGTACGCCATCATCGACTTTGCGTCATCGAAGCATAATATCAGCAAGGACCTCAAGAGTAGCTTTCAGAAACTTCGAAAGTCGATGCTGGACGCCAAGCTGGAGAGGGCGGCCGGGACGGCCAAGTGTAAACCCGTGAAATCGGTGGAGTCGAGGTCTACCCAGACTGAGGCCCAAGGATTCGCGGACTCGGGCAAGGTCGAATCGACCGAGGGCGTGCCACCGAAGACGGTGGTACCAAAGTCTACCCAGACTGAGGCTCAAGTATTTGCGGGCACGTCGGGGGTTACTGCTCCAACGGAGCAGACACAAAAATGGGGGAGACAGTCTCCAGGAGATGAGCTCCCTGGGGGCCGCTCCAAAACGCGGAGGGTTACTACCCCGAACAAGGGTAGTGGGGCTGGGAAGCTGAACCCCGGCCAGTTACCTCCAAAACCGGGGGAGGAAGGACCTGCAAAGGTCCGTCCACTCAGAAAAGACGGTGGTAAGGGGTTACGGCAGGCTGAAAGTTCTCAGCCACACCAGACCAGGGAAATAGAGAGGGATGACGCTTCCTGGACCCTGGTCAAGAACAAGAGGAAACCGAAGACGTCAAGGGCCGAAGAGAAGGCCCAGGCGAATGAGGGTAGCAAGAAGTCTATGGTAGGCGGTAGCAAGAAGTCGATGGGCTTGGCGGCAATGGAAACGGTTTAGCGGGTCGGGGATGCAGTCCTGCCTCCCTCGTTTGCTGTCGGAGGTGGCCCCTAACCCCGCACTTCCTGGACAACCCAGGATGTCTGTTGAGCAGATTCCCCCTCCATTGCTTAGGAACAGTACTGGAAAAGGTCGTGATCGTCACAAGACAAAGAGCAAAGCGCCTTTTTCTATTTCAGGCGACCAAATGAAAGAATCGTGGGTTCTTTGATCAATATCGCATAAAAGGCAGTCATGAAAGGATGTTGCACTTTATTTTACAACTATAATTTCTAAATTATTTTAAAAGATATATGTGAAGAACAGTGACTAGTCGATAAATTAATCATATTCCTTTAATTCACTGAGTTGAAAATGTCAATAAACACAACAATAAAGCAAATATTGCACACTTTCATGCCCTGTCACGGGACAAATATTTTTTTGAGATTTTTGTAGCATGCCATTCATCCTTCGTGTTTCTATAGATATTGAAAGGAGCAGATATGTAAACATCGCGTGACATCTCTCATTGAAAATGAGAAATTCCAGTACTGCTTAGGAAGAAAAAAAAACACACACAGACAGACATCACCTCAGTTCGTCGAACTGAGTCGATATATAACACTCCGGGCCTTCTATAAAGTTTGTTTTTGGAACGATCATATAGCCTTTACGTATACTTAGTATACGAGAAAGGCAAAAAAACCTTTTTCTCGTGCGTTGTTTCCCGACTGTACATATGTTAAAATGTTGATGACCGTTCACTTAGTAGTTGCTGCTCCATGATTGACCCAGGCATCCAAGGAACAAAACATGAGGGTTGATTCCCAAGTAAGTATAGTTGCCCTGTCTGTACATCAAAGGATTCAACAACTAGAATGGATTGCTGACAAACGTAGCTGTCAAGTCTGATAATTTCAATAAATGCGTCACTGGTCAGCAGAATTAATATGTCAACGTTAGTGTACCATATGATTAAGAATTGAAAAACTAAAAACTTAACCGAAGCAAAACCGCAGTTTTCAGAATAATGCAAATGACGATTTGTTAATTTCTTTTAAGTAACAAATGTTTATTGATCATTTTTTTAATGGATTTTTGAAAAGTATGTTTGATAGGGTATTTGGTAAATATTGTACTTTGACTTTCACTGTCGGTTCCAGTATTTCAAGGTACGGAAGAAAAAAATAAACGCTGAAAAAGTCAATAATTTCATTGCAATCCACTAATATATTTTTTCTATTCATTGAGTCATCGGTAGAAGAAATCATGATTTTTACAGTAAGTTTCCATATTTCGGTAAAATCATAATACCTATAGCTGTAAAAATTATTCCCAAACAACTAAACCTTTGCTTAATATGTACGCAAGCTCTGGGATTGTAAGTTTCCAGAAACAGGTTCCACTATCGCTTTTGCAATCATGGGAACTGTTCGTAGTTATGCTGTCCTCTACTAATCTGATGTTATATGTATTGTCTGATTTACAGCATTTTAGATCCGAATAATCCAATTAAAGCCTAATTTTTGTCATTACAAAAACGTGCTTAAAGTTTTTTTTTTGCACCCAGTGGCATTAATTATTATCACCGGATGATTAGCTCTGCCTACAATCAAGTAATACATTTGGAATCGAAATTGGGCATGACCTGCATGCCCTCTGCCTATTAACAATTGATCTAATATTTGTTCAAACGATCTGGGTGCAAATTTTTTATACGCTCGTGTTAATTATTTATTTATGTTCGAAATTCATCATTTCATAGCCGGAACTCCTTAGCCGCGAGGTAAGATGCGCGACTACAAAGCAAGACCATGCTGAGGGTGGCTGGGTTCGATTTCCGGTGCCGATTTCTCGACTTTCCTGGGCATAAAAGTATCATCGTGTTAGCCTCATGATATACGAATGCAGAAATGGTAATTAACTGTGGAAATGCTTAATGTGAGGCGGCAATATCCCAGTGGGGAATGTAATGCCAATAAAGAAGAAGAAGAAGAAGAAGAAGAAGAAAAAGAAGACATGCCCTGTGCCTATTAACAATTGATCTAATATTTTTTCATATGATTTGAGTGCAAATTTTTAATCCGCTCATATTTTTTATTCATTTATGTTCGAAATTCATCATTTCATAGCTGGAACTTTTCTCGATCATGACATTGAAAAATCACTTTTGTATATTTGTAACGACAATGCTGACATGATATCAAGGCGAGATTTTTTTTCTTTTCTTCGGGCAAATCTAGTTCCCTGGCCAATTTAATGCCTGAAGAACATTTCTATAGTAAAATAAGTTTCACTTTATTTTTAACTGAAAATATCCAGTCCATTTTCAAAATTCACATGCTATACGATTCCAAACCATTTCAGACTTGAGTACACGTTTTCTTGATAATTCGATGAACTTATTCACTAACAGCGTGTATTTCCAGTTCCAGTATCCTGTCCAAATTGAGAATATAAAGTCTCAACAAAGTTTGAACTCCATAATCCACTAATGTCAACGGAGCACTATTGTTAAGTATCCTCAACTATTTTTCACCCTGAACCAAATCAAGTTGTCACCCAAAATCAACTCGTTCTAAACTCACTATACTTAATCTACGACGAACTGAGTCTTCCACACACACACACGTTTCTTCCTTGAAGGCAAAAAACACGACTTTCTTCGCCCGATCACTCTGCGCGACTGACTGAACTCTTTCCACTTCTTCAACTCTTAATGAAAACTTTGTATGATGAACGTGATTTTTGTTGTTCGGCTACTTTCTTTCCCCCGCTCTGCAGTTTCCACTGTTGGATCAGCAACACGCTCCCGTTGATCTCATACTGCGTGGCTGTCTCACTCGCTCCTTTCACATATTGTTTCTATAGTTGGTGGTATTTGGAGTACCAAAACGATGTTACTCGCGCAACGTCTACAGTAAAAAGTGTTTTACAAATATCGACTATATCATTCTTTTCTTCGTAATATCCTTCAGCAAATTGAAGTTACTAGCACATATTGAACGTTCATCAGATTGATTCCACATATCTCGTTCCAAACTAGGCACGTATGGAAGTGTGCTTTTCCCGTCAGTAAAGGTGTTTTCTTTTTTGATTTTTGTCTTTTGTCCATAGTTTCATATTTTACTCTCGTCTCATACTCTACACACAAACGAGATAGCGAAAGACACCCATTTATATGTATTCAAGTGCGTTTCACAATCAAAGCATATTTACTACAACATGCTTGTTTGCTTATTCATGGAGAAAGCAGTTAAGCGATGACTGTTGAGTCTAAACCTCAATCCTTTTCCTATGATTCAATACAATTTGCAATAAGTGAATATATAAATACACTCATTCATACATGATTATTTGGCTTTTCGTATTCCATGGTCAACCAGTTATGGTTACTACACTTCCTTACGTCATTATTAATCAAGCATGAGACCTCTATTATGTATTAATAACGAACTAAGAGCACGATTTCTAAAATATGTCTTCTCATTCTAATGTTTGTTACGTTTGAATTGCTATTATTATTATTACTACACGGACAGAAAATAATATACATTGAACCAAAAAATGGTTGTTGTTTTCAAATGGTCATATTTTATAGAAAATACGACAAAATTTATTGTTTCAAACAGATTTGTCGTGATAATAACAATAACGATTTATTATTTTTTCAACAATATTGATTTGGAATGAGGTTTTCAAAAAAGCTCGTACGGTTTGTGTATATACATTAGAAAATAACCCCAGTATGTTTTTGTGGGCAAAATATAGTATTATGTATCTTTTCGTTAAAATAAGAATAGCCGTTTGATAAATGCTTACGCTTCTCTTAACAAATGCCGTTTCAAAAATGCAATACAGATATGCAGTGATGTAGTTTGGACGCCAAATGATTGCACGATAATGGCGGCAGAAGCAGATCAATCCGATTTAACGTATTCCGATTTAACATTCTTGTTTCAAAATGAAGGGATCTGCTCTTTTTCTTTGTTGTAATATCCCTCTCTGGGACATTGCTGCCTCGCAGCTCTGTATTTATTAAACGCTTCCACAGTTGGTCACTGCAAAGTTTCTAATCTAAATTTATCATTTTTGCATTAATATATCGTGAGGCAAATGTCGGCAAATAATATGCGTTGGGAAAATTGTTTTATTTAACACTTTTTGCTTAATACCAATTTTCTGCAGCGAAAAGATCTGGGTATCCGTTACCAAGATATTTTCGTTTACACGGTTATCCAGATTTGAGTAAATGTATCCTTACTAGGGTGGCTCAAAAAACACTTTTTCAACACATTAAAAGTTAATTGCCTATATGCCGGGTATTAAGCCACCCGGTGTGGAAATTAATTACTATGTCGTCTGGAACTTGATTATGCATATGTACAACATGTGATAGATTTAGTTCGGAAAAGGTATTGGAGGGTAACCGCCCCTTCGGTGGGGTTTGATCCCACGACCCCAGTTCGCATGACAGGTGCTTTCCCTACTAAGCTACGAAGAACCTCCGTCGTCCTCCGCAGCTTAGCGGGTACTGATGAAACCAAATTCCCAGCACCAGGTGTAGGAGCCGGACAATACTAAATACTCATCCTACTTGGTTGACATGTGTACAAAAATACATTTGAGAGAGTTAGTTCTGAAAATGTATTGCGAGAGATCGGCTGGTACCTGGTGCTGGGAATTTGGTTTCATCAGTACCCGCTAAGCTGCGGAGGACGACGGAGGTCCTTCGTAGCTTAGTGGGGAAAGCACCTATCATGCGAACTGGGGTCGTGGGATCAAACCCCACCGAAGGGGCGGTTACCCTCCAATACCTTTTCCGAACTAAATCTATCACATGTTGTACATATGCATAATCAAGTTTCAGACATAGTAATCACTTTTCAAGTTTTTTGATGGGCCGCCCTCTTATTCGGTTCTATTTGATGCCCTGATGCTCTGGACAAAGTTTCAGCCAAATCGGTCAACGTTTGGGCGGTGCTAAACTCATTGGAAGTTTATATGGAAAAATGTATCCAGAAACATCCAAAAACAGTGATTTGCAGTTGGACGGCACAATTTACGATCATGATACTCTTTCAGTTCTTGTAGAATTAAATACAGAATGGTATGCTGAAAACCGCGAGAAGATTAGAGTTTATTAGACAAAGATATTAGGAGTGTTGTAGGGGTGAATTTATTTCTTTTCAAAGGTAAAAGAAACGAAATTTACCCAAACCCCAATTCAGAGAAATGCTAATAATTAAGCCTTCGCGGTTTTCTGCATAACATTCTGTATTAAATTCTTAAAGATCTGAATGAGTATCATAGTTCTGCATCGTAAGTTGTGCCGTCCAACTGTAATTCACTGTTTTTGGATGTTTCTGCATACATTTTTCCATATAAACTTCCAACGAGTTTAGCACCGCCCAAACGTTGACCGATTTGGCTGAAATTTTGTCCAGAGCATCAGGGCGTCAAATAGGGCCTAATAAGATGGCGGCCCATTAAAAAAATGAAAAAAGTTTTTCCCATACTAATTTGAGCCACCCTAATCCTTACCCAGATTGTAATAATCACGGTTTTGCTGAGTCATTTTGACATAATTTTGTGTAGGTCTTGATTATGCTTTTTGAATTCATATACATATGATGACTTGATCATAAGGGTCTAACCAACCGGGTTCACGCACGGTTTAATATTACATAATGTATGAACACGGCCAACGATGGAATATAGCCAAGTAGCCATTTACATTATCTTTAGCCTTTTGAGCGATACAGAGCTATTACAAAACCAGTATAGAGCTTGTTGGTGTGTATGATGTTATAGAGGTGCGTGCGGCGAATGCAAATGCTTGCCGTCACCTGGTATTTGTTTCACAAAAATAATTAGGCATTTTGAAATGTACGGATTGATTTTAGTGTCAACGACGATGAGAAAATTTGTTTTTAAAAACGCTCGAGAATAAGTTGGCGACTTCATGTAGGATATTTGCCATTTATTCATCAAGGTAAGTATGTTTTTATATTTTTACCAATAATTAGAAATTGTGTTTTAATCTGGTTTTGACTTTTGATTATTACAGGACATGAAACCCACTTCGAGGAAAGATTCAACTAGCAATTTCACCAATTGAACAAAACGCACATACGACGGAGTTCTGAAGAAGCGCTGGAGGTCAAACATTGTATGTTCAGCATTGGATGATAGGTACGTTTCCCAACAGGTGAGCAAATAATTTAATTTTTCCTGATTTTCTATACTAAAAGGATTCGGTTTCAGAACGGCGTTTGGTTCCTCTATATAACAAGAACGCAGGCGGAGATTGTAAAATAAAAAGCTGTATCATTTTTATTATTCTTGTGAAAAAACGGAAAAAAATATTAACAACAAAACCAAAAAAACAATTGAAATATTTATTTGAATTCAATGTAATATTGCCGAAAGAAAAGCCATTTTAATCCAAAATTAATGGCATTTGAATTAAACATAGATCTCTTGTTGAATCAACAATAGTATTGTAGTCGATGAAAGCTTTTCAGAAAGCTCCTTCAAATTCCAGCTCCAGCTCTCGTAAAAACAATAATATTGGATTGTTGAAACAACAATATTTCTTATTACCGCCAAAACAATGCGAAATCCTTTTTAAATTTATGTGAAATATTGTTGTTTTTAAAATAATTTTTTCTGCGTGTACTGTTGCTAGATCGGTGACACCAAAAAATGTTTAAAACTACAATGAAATATTATTACTACGATTCCCAAGTGGGTTCATGTTACTCCGTTCAGTAAAGCGTAAAACATTTTGCCGGTTTTGCAGCAAAATTATAGATTTTCTTAAAATGTTGTATTCTGATCTGTATTGAAATCCATTTTACAGAACGAAGTTCTTTTTACACGGGTCGGTTTTAGTCGATTAAGACCATTAGTGTAAATGAAACTTTGAGTTAACCCCATGAAAAAAATCACAAAAAATTAAAAAAAAACAGGTGGTATTTAAAAAGCTGTGAAAAATCATTTCCCAGTAAAGAATACCAACCGTGTAAAAAAATATTGGGTGTGCGTATTGCGACCTCAAACATGAGGCCGGTTCTGGTGTCTCTTGATTGTATACTAGACCTCTTCATGTTTTCAAAAAGTATCAAAAATTCAACCGGTCAGCCCAGAATCACAATTCTTATGCTAAAAAAAGTCTACTATCAAATTTTCAGCTAATTCGGATAAAATTTCGAGGTAGCTCAAGTTACTGTTTTTGGGCTATTTTCAATTTTGGAAAAAATCTAACAAGAGATATAAATGTCGAAAACTATCGCAACAACCTCTATACGGAAGCTTTTGGTGTGCTCTACAAGTTTTGTGACCCTTGCGATTCGTTCCGTTCACGTTTTGTCCATGTTAAAGTGATTTTTAAGCTTTAAAGTGCATAAAAATACTGTTTTCCCCAAACGTCGTTGTCTACAAAATTCTTGAATTTATGACAAATGATTGCTAATTTATTATTCCTCTTTTTTCCCTGGAAATTTGAGTAATATAATTGCCAATGTGCGATTTACCGTTGAATTCTTAAAAATCAGAAGCTGAACATTTGTCGTAAATTTGCACGTTAGGTTTTCTTCAAACAAGTTGTTCGAACAAAACATAAAACAAATCATATGATATTTGATGCTTACAACAAACGACTTCCAAATTTTGTTAATATCACCATATGTTTGCATGCTTTTAACATCGAGTGCATCGTAGTAACAAGTGAAATCGAAGCTTCTTTGTTTGAACAACTTGTTTGAAGAAATCTCAGCGTGCAAATTTATGGCAAATGTTCAGCTTCTGATTTTTTAAGAATTTAACGGTAAATCACACATAAGCAATTATATAACTCAAATTTCCAGGGAAAAAAGAGGAATAATAATATAATAAATTAGCAATCATTTGTCATAAATTCAAGAATTTTGGAGACAACGACGTTTGGGGAAAACAGTATTTTTCCAGGGAAAAAAGAGGAATAATAATATAATAAATTAGCAATCATTTGTCATAGATTCAAGAATTTTGTAGAACAACGATGTTTGGGGAAAACAGTATTTTTATGCAGCTTGAAAATCACTTTAACATGGACAAAACGTGAACGGAACGAATCGCAATGTTCACAAGACTTGTAGAGCACACCAAAAGCGTCCGTATAGAGGTTGTTGCGATAGTTTTCGATGTTTATATCTCTTGTTAGATTTTTTCCAAAATTGAAAATAGCCCAAAAACACTAAATCGACTTGAGCCACCTCGAAATTTTATCCGAATTTGCTGAAAATTTGACAGGAGACTTTTTTTAGCATAAGAATTGTGATTCTGGGCTGACCGGTTGAATTTTTGATACTTTTTGAAAACATGAAGAGGTCTATTGTATACTTTTCCTCATTTCGAAGTTCAAAGTTTATATCCATTAATGGGTGAAAATCGACTTGAGTATAATTGTAATAAACAAACGTTGAGTGCGGAGCAAAAAATGTTCGCGTAATTTAAATGTGAGTCTTCTTCTTCTTCTTCATTGGCATTACATCCCCCACTGGGACATTGCCGCCTCGCAGCTTCATTAAGCACTTCCACAGTTATTAGCTGCGAGGTTTCCAAGCCAAGCTACAATTTCTGCATTCGTATATCATGAGGCTAACACGATGATATTTTTATGCCCAGAGAAGTCGCGACAATTTCCAATCCTAAAATTGTCCAGACCGGCACCGGGAATCGAACCTAGCCACCCTCAGCATGGTCTTGCTTTGTAGCCGCGCATCTTACCGCACGGCTAAGGAGGGCCCATTTAACTCAAACTCCAGGACAATTTGGAGATCTTACAACAACTCAAATGCCTGGATTTGAGACGCAAGTGAAAGATAAATTTAAAAAAAAAAATTTATATTTTTTATATAAATTTATTTATATAAATTTTATATAAATTTATTATCTCACACACGTAAAAGAATAACCTTATATGTTATGGCAAAAAACCATTCGAAAATACTTATACTCCTCATTATGCCACCTAATGAATGATCCCATATCAAAAAGCTAATAACATTCATAAGTTAATAATAAGTATAAGTTTTGGAATGTATGTGATTAATGCGATGTATATGTTTTTTCTTATACATATCATTAAGCGCCTGTTTCGGCAAAAAAGTATTAGAAATCCTAATAATATATAACATTAATTTTTTTTACGTGCATGTTTCGTATATGAGTTTTAAGTTTTTTTGAGATTTTGAGTTACTACCAACACTGATCATTATATGAATAGATATCATTTTTGGTAATGAAAGATAAGTATATCTCCAAAATCGCATTTTTCTAAATCCGTTGCTTTACTCCCACAGCTCTAGTGAAAAATTGAACACCCCTAGATACAATATTTTGCAATGTCCAGAAACTAGAAGAGATGGCTAAGAGGTTGGTGAAAAAACTGAGAAAATCGGTTGAAAAACCACTGAGATATACCCATTTGAAAATTTAGTTACAACGATTTTCTGCACGAATGTATTGTATTTATTTTTCACGAATGATTAGATTCGCTCGACGAAATTCAAGAGTTGTCAATTTTGTATTTCAAGGCATTTTCGACAACCTTTTTATAGATTACCTTGATCGTCAAGCACGTGGTCGGTTGAGAACAATAGGACTGAATGTAAACATCGAAGCGCCAGCTGGTTTTGTTGTGTAAACATGATCAGCTGGAGAGCTGAGAACAATGAAAAAATATGTAAACATGAGGGGGCTTGCGGCAGCTGTCACGATCTTCAAGTTAAATACGCACGGTAGCCAGCAGCGAAATCGAAATCTGAGTAAGACGAAATTTTTATCGTAAGAGTCTAAATGGTGAAAAAAATCGCAATAGACTTATGCAGGGGTTCATCGAATTCACTCACCCGATGGATTTTGACATTTGAGCGGGTCGTCTTCTCGAACAAAAGTTCAGTTTGCGTTCATTATGCGACCCGCTCAAACGTCATAATTTCTTGGGGGAGTTCATTTTGCGTTAGTCTATATCCGCGTAAGTTTTTTTAGCGAATCAATCCTAGTGTTAAGGCTCAAGACTCCATCACAATGTTTTGAAAATTAATGACTGTATCACTTGTTTGTAATAGTGATGCAATTGGTACAGAAAAGTGCAGCAGCGATGAATAAAATGTTGTTTACAACTGGGGTGGGTGGAAATGGGGCTGTAAAAATATGCCAGCTGGTGCATAATGTTGCCAGATTTGACGAATTGTTTAATTTATATCATAAGACATGTTCATGGTGTATCAAATATATGGGTATTTATCGGTTTAAATTTTTTTATGCACCACTTGGAATGTAATAGAAGCTTACGTAACATGTTTCAATATTTATTTTTGGTTTTATTGTTTAATACGACAAACAGCAATGTTTTTTTTTCCAATAAATTAATCTGGCAACTGCGAAGAGATGATTATTTACTTGTGTATGCACATCTTTGTTTGCGTGCTGGCTGGCGTATACGTTGTATTGAATGAAGTTGCATCGCGTAGATTTTGTACTCACCATTTCACTTATTGCGCTAGTGAATTTGAGTCTTCCGCATTTTATTGCATTCACACTACTGTCGTCAAATTTGTCTCTTACTTCGATTTTTGGAAAGCAGTTTTCAACAGTTTTTGGGCGTGAAGTGAATTAATTGGTACACAGAAAGAAAAATCATTATTCAAATTAAAAAAATCGTTGGTTATGATAACAGTGTAACTTGAGTTAAATACAATTGAATTACCTAATACTGTTTTGTTGTGTATCGTAACGTCAAATAAAAATTACTAGTTGTTCTTATATCCACTGCAAAGCACGCGTTTCATTTTGTCTCGTATTAACAGGTTTATGTGCCCAGCATAATCGCGTTTTTTTTTCGGAAAAGTACCGCAAAAAGTGTCGGGAATGGAGGACGATACCAGAAGTCTCCGGATTAAGCCGTTCGACGGGACCGGTTTTAACAACTGGGTGTTCCGTATGAAAGCATATCTCCAACAGTTGGAAGTGCTTCAGTGCGTCGAGGTAGCGGCGGAGTATGAGAGCTTTTGGGTGATTCCAGCGACAGAAACGGCGGACGTAAAAGCGGTCAAGGAGGCGAAGAAGAAAGCACGAATAAAGCAGGACAACAAGTGTCGGTCCGTGCTGATTCAAGCGATAGCGGACAGTCACCTCGAATACATTATGCTACGTACACACCAGTCAAGCAGTTTGACGAACATTGACTCCGCCCTCCAGAAAACGCTTCTGTTGCTGCTTTGTTTGAACGTGTGTGAAGTTGTTCGAACAACCATTTGACAGTTGGCGGCTCGGTTGGAAAAAATTAAAACGGTTTGATTTTGGTTTGAGTTGTCGGGGCTGGAGTCAAGGTTCGCCGAACATGTTTGAGCATTTGTAGTGAAGTTGCACAAACCCTCATATAGTTTCTGATGTTTGGTACTCAAGTTGGCGCTTCGGTCTTTCGTGTATGATATTGTTGGTCGATTGTTCGTGCCGCTGTTGGTAAAACTTGATGGATGTTTGAATAAACGAGAGGTGGAGTCAATGTTGGTCGAATTGCTTGACCGTGTGTACGTTCCATTAAAGACAAACAAAATCCGAAACAGATTTGGGACGGGCTTCACGATGTATTCGAAAGGAAGAGTATCACCAATCGTTTCCTATTGAAACGACAGCTGCTCTCCATGCGCTTCCAGGAAAATGACCGACTGCAGGACCACTTTCTCCGTTTTGATAAGCTGGTCCGGGAAATCAAAGGAGCCGGTGCACAGATGGACGAGGAGAATGTCATTTGTCATTTGATGTTGACAATGCCGTCATCGTACGATGCGGTCACCACTGCCATGGAGGCGGTGTCCGATAAGCTCACGTTGGATCTCGTTCGCCAAAAGTATTTGGATGTGGAGGCAAAGCGTCGCGGGCAGCAGCAGGAAGCAGAGGTGGACGGAGCGGCTTTTGCTGGAAAGCAAAACAAAGCAAAACTCAAGTGTTTTAGTTGTGGTCAGCCGGGGCACCGAAAAGCGCAGTGCCCGAAAAATGAATACAAAATAGCCCCCCCGAAGCAGTCGAAGAAAAGTGCAGTGAATACCGCGAACGTCGGGACGAAAACAGTTTCGTTTGTTGCGGCGGATAGTCATTCAGATGTTGTTGCGGCTAGTGCGGTGGCGAGTTCCAAGTGGTATTTGGACAGTGGAGCATCGGAACACATGTCGAACAACAAAGCGGTTTTCGATTGTCTGGAGAAGATTGAGTCGCCAGTAGTCATTCAGACTGCCAAAAGTGGAGTAAATCTGATTGCTCGGTTTAAAGGTCGTGTTACCAAGTGTTACTGCTTGTGCGATTGTGGATGGTAGCGAAATAGAAATTCGGATCGAAGATGTTTTGTACATTCCGGAATTATCGTTAAATTTGCTGTCGCTGAGGCGCTTAGAGAACTCTGAAAAGAAAGTGATTTTCTTCGGTGGGTGTGTGACAGTTGAGGCCGATAATGAAGTGGTCGCTACAGGTCGCCAGCTCGGCCGGCTCTACTGTATGGATTTTGAGTGCGTGAAGCTGCGAAGCGAAAAATCCAATGCGATGATCACCGGAAAAGTAAACAAGCAGTTGGAACTGTGGCACCTGCGATTTGGCCACCTCGGAAACGATAACTTGCTGAAGTTAGTGAATAGGGGAATGGTGGATGGTATGAAAATCGCAAGTGATGTGAAGAAAACTGAGAAACTGCTCTGTGAGCCGTGCATAACCGCGAAGCAAACCCGTGAACCGTTCAAAGCGCGTAGTGATTCGAAACGCGCTTCGCGCCCGTTGGAAATCGTTCACAGTAACGTATGTGGGAAGATAACGCCAGTGTCGTGGGACGGAAATGAATATTTCGTGTCGTTCACGGACGATTATACTCACGTTTCGGTGGTGTATTTGATGCAAACAAAGGACCAAGTGCTTGAGTGTTTGAAGGAATATGAGGCTATGGCCAGTGCTCTTTTCGGCTCGAAGATTTCTCGCCTCAGAACCGATAATGGGGGAGAATATTCTAGTCGTGCAATGAAGGAGTTTTGTCGCAGCAAGGGAATTCAGATGGAGAAAACGGTTCCGTACACGCCAGAGCAAAATGGCGTGAGCGAGCGGCTTAATCGTACCATCGAGGAGAAAGCCCGAGCGATGTTGCAAGCCAGTGGTCTCCCGAAGTTACTGTGGGGCGAAGCTGTGTACACTGCCGTGTATTTGATGAATCGGAGCCCAAGTGCTGCTGTGGTGGGAGATGTGACACCGTATGAAGCCTGGAATGGTAATAAGCCAGATGTTGCGAACCTGCGAGTTTTTGGCAGCGACTGCTATGTGCATGTGCCGAAACAGTTGCGCAAAAAGTTGGATGCTAAGAGTGAAAAGGTAAGCTTTGTTGGGTATGCGCCGAATGGGTTCCGATTATGGAATGGTACCAAGGTTTTCGTCGGCCGTGATGTCATCTTTAATGAGGGCGAGCTGCGTCTTTGTACGGTGAAGTCAAAGAAGAAGAAGAACGATGAAGTTATTAGTGAAGACCGGGTAGCTGATACGGAAAGTGAACTTGATGCGAGTGTTACAGAGCAAGACGATACATACAGATTCGGAAAGATTTGTTTTTCGGACGATGGCAATGATGAGAGTGAAGTGTCAGATGCCCCTCAAGTGGTCCCGTGGTAGAGGACGGTGTTCGAAAAAGCGGTAGAAATGCGGTTTCACCGAGCTGGCACAGTGAGTACAACATGAACATAAGTGCATTTGCTCTGAGTGCGGAAGAATTCGATGAAAATATTCCGACTAATGTGAATGAACTTAAGAAAAGGGGTGACTGGCAGTTGTGGAAGAGTGCTATCAGAGAAGAACTAGAATCACTAGAAAAGAATGATACGTGGCAACTTGTCGAATTACTCGCTGGAAAGAAGGTGATTGACAGCAAGTGGGTGTTCAAGGTGAAGCGGAACAGTGAAGGTGGGGTGGAGCGGTATAAAGCTAGACTGGTTGCTCGTGGCTTTACGCAGCGGCTGGGATTTGACTATGGCAAACTGGGATTTGACTATGGCAATTGACCTGTGGCAAAAATGGCCACGCTACGCATTCTTCTGGCTTTGGCAGTGCCTTCTTGAACGGCTCGCTTGACGAGGAAATTTTCATGCGTCAACCCGCTGGGTTTGAGAGGGGGAAGAATCGTGTTTGCAGACTCAATAAAGCCATTTACGGTCTAAAGCAAGCTTCTCGGAATTGGAACCAGCGGTTTCACGACTTTATGTGCAAACTGAGGTTCAAACGCAGCGAGTATGACTTCTGTCTTTATCAGTGGTCGTGTGATGGCGTCGTCGTACTAGTCGTCATTTATGTGGATGATATTTTAATCCTGAGTAATTCTCTGCAAGCGATTGAAGTCATCAAGAAACGGTTTTCAACAGAGTTCGAGAGAACGGACCTTCAGGAGGTGAAAAGTTTTCTCGGGTTGAATATTCAGCGAGACAGACAAGCGGGAACGATGACTATCGATCAGCGGGCATACATCCAGAGCGTTCTCGAGCGGTTTGGTATGGAGGAGTGCAAGCCTTCGCCCATTCCCATGGAGCCGCACCTGAAACTTATGAAAGGCACCAAGGAACAGACTACGGATAAGCCATACAGAGAACTGGTAGGGTGCCTCATGTACCTAATGATAACCTCACGACCAGACATCTGTGCGGCAGTGAGTTACTTCGCTGGGTTCCAGTGTGGTGCTACCGAGGAACACTGGGTGCACCTCAGTGTACTTAGATACCTGAAAGGTACTAGTGACGGCAAGCTGGTGTATCGACGAACTGAATCGGCGGAGATGTTGGAAGCGTTCACGGATGCAGATTGGGGCAATGATCCCAATGACCGGCGTTCGGTGTCCGGATATGTCGTCAAACTCTTTGGATCAACTGTGACATGGGCGACAAAGAAACAGTCGTCTGTGGCCTTATCGACTACGGAAGCGGAACTAATGGCCTTGTGTCAGGCCAGCTGCGAAGTAGTTTGGATCGTGAACATGCTGAATTCTGTTGGTGTCAAGGTGGTAGAACCGGTGAGCATATACGAGGACAACCAACCATGTATCTCGGTGACAGTAGAGCCACGCAAGCATAAGCGAATGAAGCATGTTGAAATCCAAAACTTTTTTGTGCGAGAATTAGTTCAGAGGGAAAGAGTACAACTGAAATACTTGCCAACCGAAGATCAATTAGCAGATGTAATGACTAAGGGGTTGGCCTCGCCAAGATTTCGGAAACTAAGGGATATGCTTGGGGTAATTAATTGAAGGGGGATGATAACAGTGTAACTTGAGTTAAATACAATTGAATTACCTAATACTGTTTTGTTGTGTATTGTAACGTCAAATAAAAATTACTAGTTGTTCTTATATCCACTGCAAAGCACGCGTTTCATTTTGTCTCGTATTAACAGGTTAAAATAAAAAGTTTCGTTGGTTCTTTTTCGTAGAGAGTTGCATGTCTTCAAAGCAAAGGTACCCAAACTTTTAATACACCAATGGTTCAAAAGTTGGTCGCCGCTCTGAAAATAAAAGGTTATACTTTCAAAATAAAATTGTAGCACTGTCAAATAAAAATGGTGACATTGTAGAAGATATAGTGCAACATTTTATAAAAAAAAATCCAAAAAAGCTCCCTTCACCCTTATCCCTTATTCTTATTTTTCTCTTGAAATTCAAAATGGAATCAGAGTATACAGTTTGAGCATGTTTATTTTATTAGTTTAATAGTTTTGATCGAATCAATTAGAGTTAGATCACATTAGTTAGTTTGTTGGATCTCAAAACAAACGCGCCAGAGCGTCCGAACAGCAGCTGCCAACCAACTTAATCCGAATAATCCAGCTCTGTCCAGCTCTTTGGTGTGCGCATCGAACATCTGCAGACATTTGGTCATTGCGCCACGGTTTTTTCTCGGTCAGAAATGCCGAAATAAACCGATTACCTGTAGAAAATTGAATTGAAGATATCGCATAAGTATAGATTTACATGGAAAGAATCATGGAAGCCTTGGTTGATTCGGTAGACCATTTTACTCGAACTCAGGAGAACTTGGAGATCTTACAACATCTCAATTTCCTGGATTTGAGACGCAAGTGAAATATGAATACTCGGAGGACATAACTGGGTTGAAACCGCGTCTGGGGACATCATGTAAGCCATGGTTGATTCGATAGACCATTTTACTCATACCGGGACAATTTGAAGATCTTACAACATCTCATATGTTTGGATTTGAGACGCAAGTGAAAGACAAATACTCGGAGGACATAATTGGGTTGATACTGCGGCTTGACCATGGAAGCTTTGGTTGATTCGGTAGACCATTTGATTCAAATTCCAATACAGTTCGGAGATCCTAGAACATCATAATTTATTATCACACATGTTTCGTATATAAGTTTTAAGTTTTTTTTGAGATTTTGAGTTTTTACCAACACTGATCATTATATGAATAGATATCATTTTTGGTAATGAAAGATAAGTACAGTCACTCTCAAAATTGAGCGTACAGTATGGATTAGTTGACTACATTCGAAAATTTCAAAGGAAATTAAATGGTTAGCTCGGTTGTTTTTAATGCATTTCAATATTCATCCCTTCCTTCAATGTATGCGTACATAAAATTGTTGAAATTTCTTCTCTAAAGTTCATTTATTTGAAAATAATCTCAAAATACGCCTATTAGATGTGACAAAATTGAGCGTACAGCGATTTTTTCTCTATAAAATTTCTTATTATAAACACGATTATTGTATTTTCATATTGTTTTTTCATGATTATATTTATAATAATAAACATCCGCTACTTAAACATTCAATGTTTTGAAATTTTTCCATGTTTTGGTCGAAATGGCGAACAAGTGAGAAGTAAGAACATTGCTATTTAACAATTCAATGCCTGTGGGCAAAATAAATGCTTTAATTTGTATGTTTCACCGGCATCGTATCTTATATATGATAGATAATCGAAATCGAGCGAGACATACGATTAATTTGTCAAAATTCAGTCGGTAAATGATGAAAACAGATATAAACATACAGAGAAAACGACAAATGTTAGGAATAACATAATTCAAATTTAATATGTCTTCAACGTAAATTTGTTTTAAAGCTCGATTATTGTCTCAGGTCTATCATTAAGAGTAATATTATTGAATCCAATCATTCACAGTCAAATTCTAAAAGTACAAGGTGCATGTTAAGGTACCGAACATGAAAACAGCTTTTCAATCCCGTAGAGCACTTCTGATTGAATATTGAAAAGATAGCTTAAAATCGTAATTTCATAATTAAATTTGGATTGAACTCCACGATCTGTTACCATAAGGGATACAATTGAAAGATTTCCATGTGGCGAGTAAAAATAAACTTTTTTAAGAGTTTGGCAGCTTATTTAATGATATCTTGGTGAATTTAAATGATTCAACCAAATTTGTCCCCACACACAAAAAAAAATCGTTGGTAAAATTGAGAAAACGTTGGTAAAATTAAGAAAAATAGTTAGTGATTTTCAGTAGAAAGTATTAGCTTATTAAATCTACAATTGCAGAAATGTCACTTCGGTGAGAGCTTTGACAACAGCTTACTTTTTAAAATAACATTATCCTCTTAAGGTGATTATAGAATGAAGCCAGAAATCGGCCATTTTGTAAACCACGTGCTTTTCCAATATTTTTTTCAAGAGCACGAGATGAAAGAACCATAACGCGTATGTGGCTGAAATAATGGTAGATCGTTTGCTTAGTTATGCTGAACAATCATGATTTGAGTTTTGGCACTGTACAAAAACTATTACGCCAGATTTGGGCTTATGGAAATGTATGCAGATAAACGTGTTGTGAATTAGAAATTCACCACGTGCTTCATTCTATAATCACCTTAAAACTAAAAGTGTATTTTACTTTCATACTAACATTTTTCTCTTTAAAAAAATGTAGTTTGTTTTCAATTTCACTGTGATACTTTAGAAACAACAAGTTTTGTGTGCTTTCAATTTGAATAAATCAAACACCAAAATAATTATTTACTTATTTATTGAAAATTCAAAAAAATCCCCAAGGTTACTGGACAACCGTGATCGAGGCTCAGCATTTCGCCGTTCTTTTCGTACGTTAGAAAATAAATGGATTAATTGTCGAAATTCGCCGCTGCACTCTTCATTGTAGCACGGCCTTCACAAATTTATTGTGTATCCGGAATAAATTTATACCGCTTTTTATACCGAAGTTGGATTTTTCTCCAGATTCAGGCAACTTTCCCAACTTCGGAAGTAGTGCGCTGGATTCGCCTAAAGATGCGCTAAACAACGCATCAATTAGTTTGACAAATAAAACTTCGGAAGAAAGTTCGGTTCGGAAGTCCCGACTTCCGAATTCTAACTTGGTGCTACGCCGACAATATTGCCTCCCATTTGACCTCCGTATTCGGATTGATGAATTGTCCATATCTTGTACGATCGTTCTCTCTCTTATGTCATGTCACGTCCGGTTTTTTTTCGCTCGAAACTGCACGATAAGAAAATGTTGGGATCCTAACTTTTTTGGCTCTGTGTACGGTGACTGAGTCTTCAAATATAAAATGACATCTTATAATGTATCCGTGTGCTGCTCTTTTATTAATATTATTATTAATGAGTGTCCTGAGCTTATAAGCTACATATACATCGACTTTTAAATAAAGTTATACCACAGATAACAGATATTTAAGCTAGAACAAATTTTATTGAAAATCCTGTGTAAACTTTTGAATTGATATACGTTGGCCCACTACTGCCATCTACTCAACTGATTGCGGCAGTACATAAGGATGCAGCTGAATTACAACCGTCGAACGCAGCCAATGCATTTGACAGCCGCAATCGGGCTGCGTTTTCAATAACAATGATTCTTGCGCCATCTCCAATCGATTGCCAAACGCGGTCCCAATTTAAAATACATTTGAATTAACGGTTGCGGATGTTTACACACGTATGGTATGCTAGTTTCAACATCTGTTATCTGTGTCTAATCCATGCTGTACGCTCAATTTTGAGAGTGACTGTATATCTCCAAAATCGCATTTTTCTAAATCCGTTGCCTTACTCCCACAGCTCTAGTGCAAAATTGAACACCCCTAGATACAATATTTTGCAATGTCCAGAAACTAGAAGAGATGGCTAAGAGGTTGGTGAAAAAACTGAGAAAATCGGTTGAAAAACCACTGAGATATACCCATTTGAAAATTTAGTTACAACGATTTTCTGCACGAATGTATCCGCGTAAGTTTTTTTAGCGAATCAATCCTAGTGTTAAGGCTCAAGACTCCATCACAATGTTTTGAAAATTAATGACTGTATCACTTGTTTGTAATAGTGATGCAATTGGTACGGAAAAGTGCAGCAGCGATGAATAAAATGTTGTTTACAACTGGGGTGGGTGGAAATGGGGCTGTAAAAATACACCCAAAAAAATCTGCACGTTCTTTCCACCTGAAAAAATACGTAGATTTTTTCCACCTGAAATTCACGTAACTTTTACCTGATTTTCCGATAGAAATTTCATTCTACGTGAAAATCAGGTAAGTTCTACCTGAGTTTTGGATAGAATTCACCGGACACGTAAGTTTCACCTGAATTTTCTGAAGCATTTGCAGCTACGTGTGCACGTAAAATGTACCTGAAAATTCAGGTGGAAACAACGTTTAGATTATTTTGAGTGTATGCCAGCTGATGCATAATGTTGCCAGACTTGACGAATTGTTTAATTTATATCATAAGACATGTTCATGGTGTATCAAATATATGCACTGAAAAAAAATCCGTGGTAAAAACTACTATTTTGTAGACTACGCTCTTTTTTTAAAACAACCATGAAATTTCAGTAAATTTTACCGTGGTTCCAGAGAAATTCACAACTGTTTCAGTTCAAGTGACAACATTCCGCATAGGCCACAGTTGATTTCTACTGCGCGCATGGTAAAATCAAACGGGTTTGTTATCTGCTGAAAATCGTCGGTGCGTATTCTTAAAATAACCCTCGGAATGGTAGTTTCGACTGCAATATTTTTTTGCGTGTGGGTATTTATCGGTTTAAATTTTTTTTATACACCACTTGGAATGTAATAGAAGCTTACGTAACATGTTTCAATATTTATTTTTGGTTTTATTGTTCAATACGACAAACAGCAATGTTTTTTCCAATAAATTAATCTGGCAACTGCGAAGAGATGATTATTTACTTGTGTATGCACATCTTTGTTTGCGTGTTGGCTGGCGTATACGTTGTATTGTTCAGATTGAATGAAGTTGCATCGCGTAGATTTTGTACTCACCATTTCACTTATTGCGCTAGTGAATTTGAGTCTTCCGCATTTTATTACATTCACACTACTGTCGTCAAATTTGTCTCTCACTTCGATTTTTGGAAAGCAGTTTTCAACAGTTTTTGGGCGTGAAGTGAATTAATTGGTACACAGAAAGAAAAATCATTATTCAAATTAACCCAGATTAATCCACCTAGCGGTGATGGTGCCTTTCCCGTTTTTTTTTTTCGAGTGAGTAATTTCTACGCACTTTTGGTGAAAAAAATGTATTTTGGCCATAACTTCTGAGCCGGGACTCCTATCAAAAGTTCGTTTTTCGAGCGAACATATAGCCTTTACGTATACTTTGTATACGAGAAAGGCAAAAATGGTATAATTTTCGATCCCATAGTTCGATATGGCCAATTTTCAAAAGGATAAAACGGACAGGATTCAACGTCGAATGCAAGTTGTTGTGAGCAAATCGGTTGAGGATAAGTGCCCGAAAAATGAATGACATTTTTTACGCGATTTTTCCGTATGAATTTGTATTTTGGCCATAACTTTCGATCCCATAGTCCGATCTAACCAATTTCAAATAGGAAACAGTGAGACAGGATTCTGCGTTGAATGCAACTTGTTGTGAGCAAATCGGTTGAGGATAAGTGCCCGAAAAATGAGTGACATTTTTACGCGATTTTTTCGTATAAATTTGTATTTTGGCCATAACTTTTGATCCCATAGTCCGACCTGGCCAATTTCAAATAGGAAACCATAGGACAGGATTTTGCGTCGAATGCAATTTGTTGCGAGCAAATCGGTTGAGGATAAATGCCCGAAAAATGAGTGACATTTTTTACGCGATTTTTTCGTATGAATTTGTATTTTGGCCATAACTTTCGATCCCATAGTCCGATCTGGCCAATTTCAAATAGGAAACAATGGGACAGGATTCTGCGTCAAATGCAATTTGTTGCGAGCAAATCGGTTGAGGATAAGTGCCCGAAAAATGAGTGACATTTTTTGAGTAGTTTTGCGCACACACACACACACATACACACACACACATACACACACACATACACACACACACACACACACACACACACACACACACACACACACGGGGGGGGGGGCAGCAGGGACTTTGTCCAAGGGCTTGACGACCCCTCCCCATGGCCACTGCGAGTTAGACCGGGACCATCGTCCCTAACCCCTAATCCCAAGGCGTCAAGCGACCCGTGCCGAGGGGATGCATGGCCAGAGGGGTGAAATAATAAGCTAGGCCTTTAACGGAGCCTGTGGGGTACCTGGGCACCCTCCACAGTAATTGTCCCTTACCGCGTCATGCTGGGCTCTGGCGTGGTGGACCTCTTTTCCCGAGCAACTCGTGGGACCAAAATGGAAAACCAAGTCAATTCTTCAATTAGTGGTAGTAGTGTAGGCGACAACCCCTTCGCAAGAGGTTAAGAGGCTAATCCCAAGGCGTCAAGCGACCCGTGCCGAGGGGATGCATGGCCAGGGGGGTGAAATAATAAGCTAGGCCTTTAACGGAGCCTGTGGGGTACCTGGGCACCCTCCACAGTAATTGTCCCTTACCGCGTCATGCTGGGCTCTGGCGTGGTGGACCTCTTTTCCCGAGCAACTCGTGGGACCAAAATGGAAAACCAAGTCAATTCTTCAATTAGTGGTAGTAGTGTAGGCGACAACCCCTTCGCAAGAGGTGGGTTGTTCAGGTCTCCGCCTAGGAGGCCAGAGGAAATAGTCGGCAGCTCAGTGCGCAGCGCCAGCGTGGGTCACTCAACCTTCCTCTCGGCTATAAAAACGTCGGTAGGGGTTATTGACGGCCCATGGCTTGTGGAGGCGATGAACCGCAAACGCGATGGGCTTTCGGCCTTCGAGGTGGCGACGGAACAGCTGGACGCCATCATCGACTTTGCGTCATCGAAGCATAATATCAGCAAGGACCTCAAGAGGAGCTTGCAGAAACTTCGAAAGTCGATGCTGGACGCCAGGCTGGAGAGGGCGGTCGGAACGGCCAAGTGTAAACCCGTGAAATCGGTGGAGTCGAGGTCTACCCAGACTGAGGATTCGCGGACTCGGACAAGGTCGAATCGACCGAAGGCGTGCCAGCGAAGACGGTGGTCCCAAAGTCTACCCAGACTGAGGCTCAAGTATTTGCGGGTACGTCGGGGGTGACTGCTCAAACGGAGCAGATACAAAAACGGGGGAGACAGTCTCCAGGGGATGAGCTCCCTGGGGGCCGCTCCAAAACGCGGAGGGTTACTACCCCGAACAAGGGTAGTGGGGCTGGGAAGCTGAACCCCGGTCAGGTACCTCCAAAACCGGGGGAGGAAGGACCTGGAAAGGTCCGTCCACTCAGGAAAGACGGTGATAAGGGGTTACGGCAGGTTGAAAGTTCTCAGCCGCACCAGACCAGGGAAATAGAGGGGGGTGACGCCTCCTGGACCCTGGTCAAGAACAAGAGGAAACCGAAGACGTCAAGGGCCGAAAAGAAGGCCCAGGCGAATGAGGGTAGCAAGAAGTTCTAGGGTAGGCGCCAATCGCTCCAGGGCGATGCCCTAGTCATCACGGCGGACGAGGCTAAGTACTCGGATGTTTTGAAGGCGATGAGGAGTGCCGTCAAGCTCGGTGAACTCGGGACTCGGTGCGCAATGGGACTGCAAAGGCCCTGACAGAAGCAATCTCTGCCGACGCTGCGGATTGGAGGGACATAAGGCACAATGCTGCACGAACCCTCCCAATTGTTTGATTTGTTCCAGCAAAGCTGTGAACAGCATGCACCCCATGGGGGTTCGATGTGCCCGGCGTTTCAGCGTGCTGCAAAATCAAAGTGCAGGTAACGCAGCTGGCTTGCTCGGCCTCGCCCTGAGTGTTTGGTGTGCGCAGGTTTAGAGGAAACGGCGGAACACGTGTTGTTCATGTGCTCATGTTTTCGCGCAATGCGTGACCACATGCTTGCCACATGTGGTCTGGACACTACCCGGACAACCTAGTTCGGAGGATGTGTAAAGATGAAGTTGGCTGGAACGCCGTTTAATCGGCTATCGCCCAAATCGTTTCGGAGCTACACAGAAGGTGGCGCGTGGACTCAAGCGATGGCTAGTTCAGGCGCAAATAAGAGGTGGTCCAAGGGATCGGAGTCGGCTTCATGGGTCATACCGGTGGTCATGCTCTGTGGTCGAACTCGATCCTTTTATCGAACAAGTGGCCGCGCGAAGAACAACATGGTATCGTCGCTTTCGCGGCGTCGGTCGACCGGGCGGGTTCCGAGCCCGAGGACGGAAAGGGGTCCTCGTCAAGGCTGGGGCAGGCGTCGGCAAGTCCCTCTGTGTGCTGGCGAATAGGCCCTATCGCAGAAAGGTCAATTTGGGGTGCACGCGGCATCATCATTCTTGATACCAGTCGTGCAGAGGGAAGCAGGCGCGAAGTCGACCCTTCCCACCTTCCGAGGACATAGGGCGTGATAAGGCCACCTGGAAAGCCGGCAACGCGCTGGCACGATACCATGGTGTTCTTCTAAAAAAGCGAGTTACGATGTTCGGTGCTGCAAGGACACGCAGCTAACCTCGAGGGTGCGTTGTGCACTGGCCCCCCTTTGAAGCATTACTTTCTGGTTGTACCGAAGGGACTATGGGCTTGGCGGCAATGGAAACGGTTTAGCGGGTCGGGAATGTAGTCCTGCCTCCCTCGGTGATCCCTAACCCCGTACTTCCTGGTCAACCCAGGATGTCTGTTGAGCAGATTCCCCCTCCATTGTTTAGGAAGAAAAAAAAAACACACACACACACAAACTCTTCGGATTTAATCGTTCCAGCAACTTTTTGTATAGGAATCACAAGGGATTCCTTCCAAACTTGTGGCACGTGCCCAGTTTGTATAGATTCATTAATTAGGTCCAGCAAGCTGTCTCCGATGACATCAAAGCAGTCTTGTATCACTTTTGCATTTACGTTATCTACACCAGCCGTTTTTCCCATCGAGAAGCAAATATTCCTTAATTCTTCCAATGTTATTGGGTGAAAGCCTTCAAATCTACAGTTAACATTGATCGGCTGTCGGATTTCGTCGGGTTCATCAACTAATTCAATAGATGCATTAATCGATGAAACACTGCTGACAAAATATTCGTTAAACTTATCTGCAATTAATTGTTCTCTCAGTTTAGCTCGAACAAGCAAACGAGACGGTCGTTTTCGTAGCGAGTGCTTATTGAGCTTTTTATTTCGGCGCGTTTTCTTTATTCGGACGAGTGGTGTTCCGCCCCATCTACCGGGCGAGTGTTTTCGGTCGTTCAGTGCTCTTCCCCGTACTTTCGGCGTTAGTGACGGTGGTTCTCGGCGCGTGTGTCGTTGTTTTCGGCGGTTGGTGCTACGCCCCATCTCCCGGTGCGAGTGCGCGAGTGGCCCCCGTGACGTCATTCGGCGGGGACTCCATCAGTTTCGGCTGATTGACGTGACAATTAATTAAAACCCATTAAAAAATCGACTGCCATTTTTTTGGGAATTTCGACGCGAAATTTGGCCAGGGTCTAGTGGGCCACGGCTCCGGGACCTACCCTTGGACCCGACCCGATCTGGCCACTGGTTCCGGAGATTTTCCGTATTTTCTAGTTTCTGCTGGTCGTGACGTCATTCGGACGGTGACGCCGACCAAGCCCACGTTTCTCCGCGCGGTGGTAGTTATTTTGCGTTTCGGTGGAGGCGCACGGTACTCGAGGTAAGTGTGAGTGCGAGTGAACCCAGTGCGATGGGTTGAAATTTTCCCAGGCCGTCCTGGTGGAGACGCTCGGTTACTAGTGCGGTATATAAGTACATAAGAGACTTGTGTGGCGGAAGTGACGATCTCTTTTTTATCAGCGGTGGAGACGCACGGTCGTTCGATTCGTCGAGTTCTTTTCGAAATCCGCCCGCGTCGTTTGGCGGTGCGCGCGGGTTTATCATGGCGGTGGCCTCGGGCCACCCCATTCGCCTAGGGGACCCAGGGGGCCCCAGTAATGGCACGATCACCAACCGTATCGACGGTGAATATACCGGGAGACGGCTCCCGAGTTATATGGACCCTGACAACTCATCCGGACCACTCCAGATCGCGAGACTGCAAGGTGTGAACGGTCGCCCACTTCCGGCCAACCCGTTCCTTCTCCGCCTCTCTGTTGAAGCTTTCCTCGGGGGAGCAATCGAAAGCGCGAACAAGGAAAACGCAGGGACCTCGTATGCCCTCAAGGTTCGTAACCCGAAACAATTTGACAAGCTGCTGCAGATGGACAAGTTGAGCGACGGAACACCGGTATCGGTTATCGAACACCCACAACTGAACTCCGTCAGATGTGTGGTCTCGAACGTGGACGCCAAGGACCTTCCAGACGACTACCTTCTGAGCCAACTGAAGAATCAAGGTGTGAAGGAGCTACACCGGATCGAAAAGCGACTCCCCGACGGTAAGTTGGCCAATACACCGACGATTATTCTGACCTTCGCAGGCACAGTCATCCCGGGCCACGTCACCTTCGGCTGGTTCAGATGCCCAACCAGAAACTACTTCCCTTAATCCCATGAGGTGTTTCCGATGTTGGAACTTTAGACACACCGGCAAGCGATGTCCAAGTGCAGAACAACTATGTGGCAACTGTTCCAAGCATCATCCCGCGGACGCCTCAATGGCGACCGACGAGCCCAACAACCGCCCACAGTGTCCCGACCGATCCTACTGCAAATTTTGCAAAAGCCATGAGCATCTAACCTCCAGCAGAAGATGCCCGGAATACCTGAAGGAGGTTGAGATACAAAGGATCCTCGTGGACCAAGGTATCCCATACGGCCCAGCAAGGAGAATGTTCGAAGCCCGCTCCGGATCTGGACAAACCGGCTCTTTCGCTCAAGCAACTACCCAAAGCAAGGACCAGGAGATCGCAGATTTGAGGAAAATGGTCAAGGACCTGCAAGCGAACAAGACCAGCCAGACATCGGGAGTTGGCAACCGCATGGAGGCCATCCAACAAAACGGCACGATCGAGGATCTGATCCGAAAAGTGTCGGAGCTGACGGAAACCATTGGCAAGCTGCAAGCTAGTCTCGACGTGAAGGACCAAGTCATCGAGAAGCTGCGCGCCATGGTCCAAAGCAGCGACGGCAAGGACACCAGAAAGACCAAGCAAGCCAAGCAAGCCAGCAAAGCAAGCTCAAGCAAGATGGACACAACTGTTTCTCCAAACCCGTACGACATCTTCAGCGACAGCGAGGAGATGGTCGTCACACCAACACCAACTCCCAAGCGCGATCGCGTCCCAAGTGACTCCAGCGAGAGTGGAAAGTCCTCAGCTGGAGCCCCACGGACGAAGCGTGTGACAGGTAGAACAGCCAAGTAAGTGGTTTAATAGGCTCTGTTTGCCTCTATTGTATCCTACAAGCTTTTACCTACCCAAACCCCCTCCCATCCTTTTCAATCCTCACTTCAAAACAAATACTTCCGACAATGATGTGCAAGCCGAGCCTCCCAGACGAGTACTAGTTACTCAAACCTTATCAACTTCTATTCTACCTTTCAACACACCCAACACCCACCCGCCCAATCCCGTGCAAGAACACGTACCCGAAAAGGAAAGCAGCAACACACAGGCCGCAGATGAGCATCCGAGTAGCCGGGGCCCCGACAGTGCGGAAGCTACACCCCTACCGGAACTGGCGGACAACCTCCGGCGCTCGGACGCTGTCCCTGCTAGCCAGGACACCGTGGGAGTCAAGCGCAAAGCAGACGGCGTACTTGGGACGCTTTTCCTTTCCCCAACGGACGACGAGGGACACAAACGTCAAGCGCAAAGTAAGAGCGCCGCAATAGCGGACGAAGCCACATGCCTAAAGGACACCGCGGGAGTCAAGCGTAGAGCAGACGGCGTACTTGGGACGCTCTTTCTTTCCCCAACGGACAACGAGGGATCCAAGAGTCAAGCGCAAAGCACGGGTGCCGCAAATGCGGACGAAGATTCAAGCAAAAAGGACACCGTTGGAGTCAAGCGCAAAGCAGGTGGCGTACTTGGGACGCTTTTTCTTTCCCCAACGGACGACGAGGGAAGTCAAGTGCAAGCGCAAAGTAAAAGTGCCGCTACTGCGGACGAAGCAACGTCCTTCCCTCCGCCCGGAGTAGAATCATCGTCAGCTTTCCTCTACGACCAACTGCATATGACCAGATGATGATGATGGTTTGTTTTTGAGGGATATTACTCAGGCGGTCATTCATCCCTACCATATGACCAGGTACGGCCTGACGCCGTTATCAAGCCAGGACCCTCCCGTGAGTACCCAGCTTTCACCGCAATGTCAGCAGCCCTTGGGGGCGAGGAGCTTGCCTCCGGAAGAGCTCTGGGGGGGAGCACACCTCCACCACCCACTTTTTTGCCGTCGCCTCCCCCATCTCTGCCGGTTGCGGGTTCCGGACCCCAACCCTCGATGACAGCATCTTTTCAGCGTCGCAGTCGCATGGCCCAGGTCCCTGCTCCATCACCTTGGCGCTCCAATGGAACGCCAATGGTTTCTTTAATAACCTCTGTGACCTAGAGCTGCTTGTCTCGGACTCTGAACCGATAGTCTTAGCTCTACAGGAGATCCACCGCGCAACTCCCTCCGCCATGGATCGGACACTAAGCGGACGTTATAAATGGTTCACCGAAGTCAGGGAAAACGTCTTCCAATCTGCTGCAGTTGGCGTCCTGAGGAGGTCCCTGCCACCGAGATCCTCGTCGATGCGGATTTCCCGATGGTCGCAGTCAGAGTAGAGTGGCCTCCCAATCACAATCGTATCGCTATACATCCCCAGGGGCAGGCCCCAGAACCTGGAGCGTAACTTGGGGGGTTTTTTTGAGACCCTACCATCCCCAGTGCTCATCCTCGGAGATGTGAACGGCCACCACCACTCCTGGGGTAGCCGCTCAAACAACACCCGCGGCAATGCCGTTTTCAACGCCGCAACCGAAACAGGACTGGTTGTCTTGAACGATGGCACCCCAACCTTCCGCCGAGGGTTGACGGAGTCCGCCATCGACGTTTCACTAGCCTCGAGTTCGGTCGTCGGTAGGCTGCTCTGGTTCACGGACGGTGACCCCAGAGGCAGCGACCACGCGCCTATTCTCGTGGCGCTTGACAGCGTGCCCACCAACATTTCGCGTCGTCCCCGTTGGCTTTATGACCAAGCCGACTGGAGAGGCTTCCATCAAGAGATAGAGAGAGAGCTAGAGGCAGGACCAAACCCAACAGCAATCGAACTATCGGAGGCCATCCACAGGGCCGCCAGCAAAACGATCCCAAAAACCAGCCCAAACCCGGGACGAAGATCCGTGCACTGGTGGAATGACGTGGCGAAGCAAGCGGTCAAAGACAGGAGGAAGGCCCTCCGGGCACTCAAGAGAGCGAAGAAACGGCTAGCGCCGGATAGCCCCGACTTGGTAAATATCCGCACCGAGTACCAAGTTGCAAGAAACAAATGCAGGCAGACCATCCGGGAAGAAAAGGACCAGTCATGGACGGATTTCCTTGACGGCATCTCCAGTGACCAGTCCTCAACCGAGCTGTGGCGAAGGATCAACTGTTTTATCCAACTGTGGCGAAGGATCAACTGTCGATCCAAAGGTATTACTCTCTCCATAGATGGCACAATGCAGCGAGACCCCGCTATAGTTGCCGACGCCCTGGCCGAACACTTCCACCGGCAGTCCTCTTACCAGGAATACCCCGAGGAGTTCAGAAAGTCTCATCCCGACCCCTCAGCCGAAATCCTTGCCTTTCCGGTTCCTCCAGACGACGGAGCGAATTTCAACCGGCCTTTCTCGCTGGAGGAGCTGGAATTTGCGCTGAGGAAGGGGAAGGGAAAGTCTGCCGGACCCGATAACCTAGGCTATCCAATGCTGAAGAACCTCCCTCCAAGCGGAAAAGTTGCCCTCCTTGAGGCCCTTAACAAGGAGTGGCAATGTGGCACGCTTCCCGCAGAATGGAGGTCAAGCATCGTGGTTCCCATCCCTAAGAACCAAGGTCCATCTACCGAAGCCAGCAGCTACCGTCCGATAGCTCTAACGAATGTAAGCGCCAAGATCCTGGAGAGGCTTGTAAACCGAAGGCTGACCGAATACCTGGAAAGCACTGGCCGTTTTGACAGTCGACAGCACGCCTTCCGCTCCGGAAGAGGAACCGGAACCTACCTGGCCTCCCTAAGCCAGATCCTCCAGGAAGCAAAGGAAGCAGGTCACCATGCTGAACTTGTGTCGCTGGACATATCTAAGGCCTACAACCGCACCTGGACACCGGGCATCCTGAAGAAATTGGCTCTTTGGGAGATTTCCGGCAACCTCCTCGATTTCGTAAAAAATTTTCTGCTCGATCGGTCCTTCCGAGTACAACTCGGATCGCACGCCTCAGGACCCATGAAGGAGGAAACCGGAGTCCCTCAAGGATCCGTAATAGCCGTAACACTCTTCCTGATAGCCATGGAGGAAGTTTTCACCAACCTGCCCCAGGGAGTCTACATCCTTGTTTATGCGGATGATATACTGCTGGTCGTCACCGGCAAACACCCGAAAGCGTTGAGAAGGAAGGCTCAAGCAGCCGTAAGCAGAGTGGGAAAATGGGCCCGTGCAGTCGGCTTCCAAATGGCAGCTAGTAAGTGCGTCAGGGTCCACATTTGTGACAGCAACCACCGCCCCCCTCGGCGCCCCATAACCCTCGACGGCAACACAATCCCAATGCGTAACTGGGTAAAGCTGCTCGGCGTCACCGTCGACAAAAAACTCACCTTCAAAAAACATTTTGAGAACACCCGCAGCGCCTGCAAGAACAGAACCAACATGGTAAAGCTGATATCCCGACGACGATCCAGGAGCGACCGCTCCACCCGAATCCGAGTAGCCGACGCGGTGATCACCAGCCGACTGACATACGGCATTGAATTGACCTCCTGGAATTTCCCGGAGTTGGTATTCTCCCTCGCCCCGGTGTACAACCGATCCATCCGGCTAATCTCCGGACTGCTACCGTCGACGCCTGCCGACATTGCCTGCGCGGAAACCGGAGTACTGCCCTTCCGCTTCAAGGCCGCCTCAGCGCTATGCACCAAAGCGGTAAGTTACGCCGAAAAGACAAAAGCTAACACTTTATTTTGCAGCCTTCTCGACCGTGCGGACGAAATTTTCATCCAGACGTGCCAACAAAGGATCCCCAAAATCGTTGGTCTCCACCACCTCGGCCCCAAGAGCTGGAACCAGCCGAAGCCCCGTATCGACCTCACCCTCAAGAAGCAGCTCAGCAGAGGACCAAACAAGCTGGTCGCCCAAAGACTTTTCCAGCAGCGGATCCACGAAAAGTACCCAACGTCCACCATCCGGTACACCGACGGGTCCAAAGCTGCAGGAAGGGTCGGTCTCGGCATCGACTCCAGCGATGGCTCCACCGAATCGCACCGCCTACCAAACATGACCTCGGTTTTCTCGGCCGAAGCCGCGGCGATTTTCCGCGCCGCTGCCTGTCCAACCGAAAACCACACCCTAATAGCCACCGACTCGGCTAGCGTGCTGGCCGCGCTCGCCTCTGACTCCAGTTGCCATCCCTACATCCAAGCCATCCATCTTGCCCTGAACCGTAACATCACCCTGATGTGGGTTCCCGGCCACTCCGGCATCAAAGGGAACGAAAGCGCCGATACCCTGGCCAACATCGGGCGCAATAGCCCGTACCTCTGCCGAGGAGTCCCGGCCGATGACGCAAAAAAATGGATCCGGCAGCAAATCGCTGCAGCATGGGCAGGTGAATGGCGAACCCAAAGGAACTTCTGCCGAATGGTGAAGAATTCTACCCTCCCTGGCGAGGACCTGCCGAATCGCCGGGAACAGGTAGTGCTATCCCGCCTACGGACTGGCCACACCAATATCACCCATAACCTTGGCTCTACAGATTTTCACCGACACTGCAACGCCTGCAACTGCAGATTAACGGTATAGCAACCCAAAAGGACTCCCTATGAACTACGCCACGAAACTTGAAAACATCAAAAATCCACGACGACCTCAGCAAAGTACCCGGACCACTCTCTACACAACGGAACACAATCCAAACCCCCAGCCAAATCGACCAAGCAACGAAATAGGACACCCACTCTGAAAACGCACCACCCACTGGAACCAGAATGCTCCTGCTCAAAACCCTAGAATAACAAATTTTCCCTTTAAACTAGAATATAAAATTTTGCTACGGTACCCTTCTGGACCGCTAAAACCAAGAAGAAAAAACTTGCCAAGGCACCCCTCTGGGCCTTTTGGAAAAGAATCCAAACAACAAATATCTTTGTGAAATGAATTGTATGTATAAATTTTTTACGATAAGAGGTGAGCCAGCCTAGGGCTGCAAACCTCTATAATAAAGATATAAAAAAAAAAAAAAAATTGTTCTGAAAGTTCTAGTGTGCCATCAAAAGTTATGGACCGCGGTTTACTAGTACTAGGTTTCAAAAGTGATTTCAATATTTCCATAACTCTTTGCTGCTGATCAATTTTCCTCTGAATATATTCGCATCGCGTACGTTCTGTAACCGTTAGGTTCCATTAAAAGCTTGTAGCTCCACCACAAGTATAAATCCTACCCAGAATCCCTAAAAAATCCTAAAATACCCCTAATGCAAATTAAATGAAATCAGTGAGAAATGTATTTTTCCCATTCCACAGCAATTGAGTCCCTATCTCATACTCAAACGTCAATGTCAGTGGTGAGCACCTTGCGTGTATAACAGTTTGAACGAAAGGATCAACACTTCACTGGGCCTTTTTTTATCCGCAAACAGATTTAGCGCAGGTGACGGGAAGAATAGGGTGCATTAACGCATAGAATCCACACATAACGTATGTTTGACCTGATGCCGTTTGATTTAAAAGGGTTACAAAGAGGAAAACCGCTCTCTTTCGCTTGTGATCCCTGACCGATTCGTAGTGCGCGCGTGTGTAGAATATTTCCGGAGTTTGAGGTTAACTTTGACTACCTCATTAAATTGTGGAGATTTTAAAACTCAGTGTTTCTTTTCTAGAATAGGCTAAATCGTCATTGGTAGTGACTAAATCAAAATTAGTAGTAATCGACCCTAAAAGTTAAAATAATGGTTAGTGTTAGTGGGGTTAGTAAATGTTAAAACTTTTCCTATTGTAAAATATTTCCTAAAGTTATAGTCAGTGCGACAAACCTAACCTAAAAGTGGACAGAGCGTTCCTAATACTAGCTACAAGAAAAAGGTAAATGCGAAGACAAAAGTTAGATAGTGTCAAAGGCTAAAATCGTGACGTCACAAGGGGCTAATAGTGTGCTTAGGCCCGAGAAGTGGGCCTTTTTCTTTTATTCGGCAGTGAAGCTCTACGAGTGGTCCACAAAGGGCCAAATCTCCAACCCTTCATCAGCGCACCACGGTCAGAAGGAAGCGAAAGCGACGGCTGACTACGTTTCCGGGAACTCTCCAGAATGTGTTCAGAGACAGGAAGCGTGTCACCATTCCGTCGGGCGAAGACAATCATTATCGTCTGGATACCGACAAAACCGGGTAAGCCGAGCCGGCTACGGCGACGCCATCTTTCCGACGCCAACGGCAAAGCGAATCCCTACATCAACGGCTGGCATCTGCTGGCCAAAGCGAATACGGACTGCATCGACGCCTTGTTTCAGCAACCCGCCGTTCAAAGCAAACCAGTTTGGTCCGACGACGGCTCTTCGTTTCCGGTGTCATCTGCCAGCCAAAGCAAAATGTTCCCGTCATCAGAGCTATCGCTACAGTACCGTCCGCTGGTTGAAGCCCCGGCTTCCCGAAGAGTCAAGAAGCACCTCAAGCACAATCAGAACAATATGCGCAAGTACCCTAATAACTGTGACGTCATAAATAAATTTTGTACCTATTAGTTAAGCCAAACAAGTCTCTGTGATAGTTTATTTAAAGTGAGTAGCCTGAACCTTATTATTTCCACAGTTTCATAATCCTTGTTCGTTTACCGCGCTTGAAAGGAGCATTCAAGCCTCGTCGTTCTGGTGGTCCATTAATTAGAAGTTTTCCTCAGTGACCCCCCCCCCTTTCTGTATATTATGTGAGTTCATGCACTTTGTCTCCTATTAACCGGTTACTCATCAGTTTGTGTAATTTAACCATCGGTTCCTGTTCACGTTTGTGACACCAGTTGACAGAAAGACGGATAGTGAGTTCAGAACTAACGATAAACGACCCTGTAGATCCTTAACCTTAAGGTACCCGAGCTAGGGGGTTTCAAAATGGCGCCCAGCTAAAATACAATACTCATTCGTTCCAACTTCCCAGAGAGGGGGCGGAAAACAGGTCTCTGTTTTAAGGACATGTTCGTTCTCCGACCTTGAATGCTTTGAAAATTGCACAGTCTTCTCGGAAGCAGATTTGAACATCAAGACTTCTAGGAAGCTAACGAGGATTTTTCAATTGACAAATTAAATTATTTTTTGCATGTACATTATTTGATAGTTCGTAAGGCATGTTACTTGAATCAAATATTTAGAATAATAAATTTACTATTTTAAAATTCGATCGGAATCGCGAGGAATAATCCGGCTCCTAAAAGGTTTTGGTAGTCGCGCGAATCAACAAATTTTAAAAAACCGTCGCGCGGAAGCAAATATCGAGTAAAGCAGATCTTGTTTTGCTGGATCGGAAATCTCCGTAACGATTTGCGATCGAAGTAGATAGATATCGGATAAATGGGATCGTAAACATCCGCTTGATGAACAACTTCTGGTTCGTCATGGCTCTCCGTCCTCGAGAGACGGGAAGTCAAATAGTACATTACCGTTGAAACAACTATTCGCCGCGTAATCATCAATTAAGACAAATCCAATTTACCGGTTCGTTAAAACATTAGCTCCATTCATGATTTAAGTATCCGCGAGCGCACTGCAATCATCCCAATTACGACAATCGCCAACGATAAAGGTCGGCTTCAAAATAAAACAAACAAAGACATACATTTATTGATTAGCCAATTTGCTCCTGGAAACAGAGAGAAACTATTTTGTTCAGGTCTCAATAAGAGGTCCTGAAAATGCATCAGACACAAATTTTGCTCTAGTCTCAGAGAGCCTGAGGGTACATCATAATGATATTTTTGCTCAGGTCTCGAAGAGGTCCTGAGGGTACACTAGCGGCCCGTCCGCCAAAGTTTAAAGATGATTCGTACAGCTTCAGTAGAAAGCGTAAGTTGCGGTCTTCTAATCCAATTCGCTCGATTGGGACCAGTTCAAGACGAACTGGCGATAATAGTTATCCCATCGTCGTTGCAAAAGGGCAGAACGAAGCCCAAATCCTAAAAAAAAATCATCGATGAAAATCTTCAAAGTGGTCGCAGTAGATTTTTAAATACTCACCATTCATACCATTGGTCCGGACCATCCATTAAGAAAATTCCATTCTGAAATTGAAAATATGAAGTTAAAACCTATTGTTTGTTTACGTGAACTGATCTTACCGTGCAATGAAATATTCTTCGTCGAACAATTATTTTTCCCAGCGTACGATTCCCTCGCAGATTCCACAACATAAAATGGCATATCGACCGGCGAATGAAAGCGGAATCGCGAGTACGTGAACGGCGCGGGAAGCTCGTTTTACGGAATGCATTTCCAATGCAGAATAAATCGCGAAACCGCGGAAAAACGCGAATAAAAAGTTCGGAGCCTCGCGAACTATCGGACTCGTCGCGGATGTAAACAAAAACAATGAGGTTATTTTGACAGTTTTACAACACCTGTGTGTGTTGGTGATCAACTTTTGTGAGTACCGTTGCTTCTTCTGAGTGAGGAAGATTTATAGAGTACTCTCGCGCAGAGATTTTACAAAATCTAAAGATTTGCTCCGATCATAAAATTGATTGGAGAAGAAGTCATTATTTAGATAACCAAACTCATTCAAAATGAAAATGCTTCATTTTGAAAGTGGAACGATGGGGCATTGTAACCGTTAGGTTCCATTAAAAGCTTGTAGCTCCACCACAAGTATAAATCCTACCCAGAATCCCTAAAAAAATCCTAAAACATCCCTATTGCAAATTAAATGAAATCAGTGAGAAATGTATTTTTCCCATTCCTTAGCAATTGAGTTCCTATCTCATACTCAAACGTCAATGTCAGTGGTGAGCACCTTGCGTGTATAACAGTTTGAACGAAAGGGTCAACACTTCACTGGGCCTTTTTTTATCCGCAAACAGATTTAGCGCAGGTGACGGGAAGAATAGGGTGCATTAACGCATAGAATCCACACATAACATATGTTTGACCTGATGCCGTTTGATATAAAAGGGGTTACAAAGAAAAAACGCTCTCTTTCGCTTGTGATCTCTGACCGATTCGTAGTGCGCGCATGTGTAGAATATTTCCGAAGTTTGAGGTTAACTTCGACAACCTCATTAAATTGGGGGGATTTTATAACTCAGTGTTTCTTTTCTAGAATAGGCTAAATCGTTATTACTAGTGACTGAATCAAAATTAGTGGTAATCGACCCTAAAAGTTAAAATAATAGTTAGTGTTAGTGGGTTTAGTAACTGTTAAAACTTATCCTATTGTAAAATATTTCTTAAAGTTATAGTCAGTGCAACAAACCTAACCTAAAAGTGGACAGAGCGTTCCTAATACTAGATACAAGAAAAAGATAAATGTGAAGACAAAAGTTAGATAGTGTCAAAGGCTAAAATCGTGACGTCACAAGGGGCTAATAGTGTGCTAAGGCCCGAGAAGTGGGCCTTTTTCTTTTATTCGGCAGTGAAGCTCTACGTGTGGTCCACAAAGGGCCAAATCTCCAACCCTTCGTCGGCGCACCACGGTCAGAAGGAAGCGAAAGCGACGGTTGACTACGTTTCCGAGAACTCTCCAGAATGTATTCAGAGACAGGAAGCGTGTCACCATTCCGTCGGAGGAAGACAATCATTATCGTCTGTATACCGACAAAACCGGGTAAGCCTAGCCGGCTACGGCGACGCCATCTTTCCGACGCCAACGGCAAAGCGAATCCCTACATCAACGGCTGGCATCTGCTGGCCAAAGCGAATACGGACTGCATCGACGCCTTGTTTCAGCAACCCACCGTTCAAAGCAAACCAGTTTGGTCCGACGACGGCTCTTCGTTTCCGGTGTCATCTGCCAGCCAAAGCAAAATGTTCCCGTCATCAGAGCTATCGCTACAGTACTGTCCGCTGGTTGCAGCCCCGGCTTCCCGAAGAGTCAAGAAGCACCTCAAGCACAATCAGAACAATATGCGCAAGTACCTCTACTAAACTGTGACGTCATAAATAAATTTTGTACATATTAGTTAAGCCAAACAAGTCTCTGTGATAGTTTATTTAAAGTGAGTAGCCCTGAACCTTATTATTTTCACAGTTTCCTAATCCTTGTTCGTTTCCGCGCTTGAAAGGACCATTCAAGCCTCGTCGTTCTGGTGGTCCATTAATTAGAAGTTTTCCTCAGTGAACCTCCCCCCCTCCTTTTTGTGTATTATGTTAGTTCATGCAATTTGTCTCCTATTAACCGGTTACTCATCAGTTTGTGTAATTTAACCATCGGTTCCTGTTCACGTTTGTGACACCAGTTGACAGAAAGACGGATAGTGAGTTCAGAACTAACGATAAACGACCCTGTAGATCCTTAACCTTAAGGTACCCGAGCTAGGGGGTTTCAGTTCCAAACGTTGCGAATATTTATTACGCGCAACCTGGTACGTATTTCAACGATAATCACTATTATGTCTACAAAATTTTCTGTACAACTTATCCCTTTTACGTTTAAGGCGCAAGAGGTCTAAATTGTACCAGCCTGTTCAAATTATTTTGAGATACAAACTTTTGTTCAACTAATTGATTGGTACAGGTTTTTAAGACATTCGTGAGAACAGCTGATTTGTGATCCAAAGATCCGTCACTTGTTCGAAAATCCACGTTTCTTTCGACAAGATTCGAAACTGCTTGTTTCGAATATTTCCTCCAGCACTTCAATTTATTTACATTACTATTATTACCTTTATTATCATCAACATTGATTACTATTGTTTCATGATCGGTTATTTTTAAATCGCAATTAATAACAGTATTAACTGAATCGAAATTAGAATAAACATGATCAATTAAAGTTCTACTGTGCCGGGAAATACGCGTATAATCAAAAACTTTCTGTTTTAAGTTGAAAAAATCTGCCAAATGTTTCAAATGCTTCGAATTATGAACGTCACACCAATTGATATTGAAATCGCCAGCGAGTACATTTAATTTGCTATGATCTAGAAATTTCTCCAACCAGTTTTCAAAAATTTCAACAAATCGCTGGTCATTAGAACTGGGAAAGTGATACAAAACACCATAGTTACCCATCTTCATGCCACGTACAACTGTAATGCCTAAGAACCAGTTTCCATCACAAACTTCGTTTAATTGAAGCTTGAACTGAACCGATTCTTTGACATAAACAGCAACACCGCCAGTGTGTCTCGAATGTGATAAACAAGCAGTCACACTGTAACCCGGAATACTATATTGATCAAAAGCACCAATGTCGATAATATGTGTTTCAGATAGAAAGACTAAAACCGGACGTGTATCTTCCACAATCTTACGTAAGGCAACGTAGTTTGTGGATAACCCAGCAATATTGAAATACAAAATATTTAACTGATTCACATTACTACTGGAACTTGGTTGCTATTCATTGAAACGTAAGCTGCTCTTTTTCCGATCAAATAATCTTTTGTAAACTTTACATTCGGTGCTAAATGCCCCGTGGTTAACGTCCAGATTAATTTTACGTTCCTTACTCCATTTTAAACAATTGACACATTTCAATACAGTTGACGTGCAATCCGAGGTCTTGTGACGTTCACTGCACTTTGAGCACGCAATGTCATTCTTACACTCCGTACTCATGTGCCCAAATTCTCCACACTGGAAACACCTCAAAACGCTAATCTCTGGAACTACAAGGCACCGATCAAACCTTATGTTTACCTTTTTCGCGGTTAACAAACAACTATGAGTCTCTTTATCGACTTCAATTACCACGTTGTACTTGTTGTACTTAAAACGTGGATTTTCATACATCCTAACGACTTCAACATCATTTATAGCGATGTCTTCATTCTGATCTTTTAAGATCTGAATGAAGTCATCGGAGGAAAATTTATCAGACATGCCCATCACTTTCAATCTTGGCACCGATGATGGGACAACAGCGTTATAACTCTCACCCAATTCGCTTTGAATGCCTTCTTTGACAGCGTTAACATTATACCCTGTTGCACACTCAGCAATAATAGAGCCGTCTTTCCCGTTTCTAAAGTTACTGATCTTGTGTGTTTTTGGATCTAACTTTTTGTTCAAAAACTTGCGAGTATCATCGCTACTTTGATTGGACTCTTTCGGTTTTATCACAATAACCGGACGAGCCTTACGAGCCACTTTTACATCATTAATGGCAACACTTTTCTTGCTTTCTTTATAACTACTACTTTTAGTCCCAGTGCTTTTTTCAACGACATCCGCGAAGCTAATATTCTCATTGAAAACATCATCAACGTCTTCTTGAACTTTACATTTTTTACCTCTGGGATTCAAATTCGATTCCGAAGACGATCTTGATGTACCTTGTGACACATTCATTGCTACTTTATTGGTCGCATCAAATTCTAAAAATGATCCTTTCATATTTTTCAATTCATTTCCAATTAAGTCCCGAAAACCATTAACTGCATCATTTAGGTCATTTTGCACCCTTTTCCCCAATTGTTCCATCCCGTCTTTTAGCGCGATGTTTATCTGAGCAGCAATGTTATCTCGAATGCCCTCGATCGAATCAGACATAGAAGAAATCTTCTTCATTTCCTCTTCGATTTTTTGGACGTTCGAAAGCAATACATTCTGCTCGCCACAACACTGGCTTGATAAACAATTATCACACTTAATGGCCCATTTACATATGAGCTAGTTCTAGCGGACAATGCACTATCCGACAATACTAGCGCAATATTAGCTCTATGTAAACAGGATTTGTCCTCGCTAATAAGCGTTTACATTATACTAATTTCGTACTAGTATTGTCGGATAGTGCATTGTCCGCTAGAACTAGCTCATATGTAAACGGGCCATAAACACAACATTATCATTCTCCTTGACCAGCTTTGCCAATGGTTTGGTCACGGATGTGCACTTGTAGTGGTACACTTTAGCGCAACCACAACCAGAACAACTCATTGGCAAATCACTGGGCAGGATCCCCATGCCACACTCACTGCACTCAACCATCTCGCTTATGCCCTAATTTGTCTTTTGGTTATTTCGTCACTTAGCACTTTAGGGCACGCGAATAAAAGCAATTTTTCGCGGCACTGCCGCAATTTCACACGTAATTAATTGTTTTTTTAATCACTGCACGGCAGAAACAAACCACTCCGGTCACCACTACATCACCGAATGAATCATATACATCACTACATCACTACATCATCCGCGAATCCGTAAATCTTTACACCTTTGGGCAACTTCAGCATCAGCACCCCGTCGTACATCACAATCCATAACGTCGGGCCTAGTATGGACCCTTGTGGAACGCCCGCCGTAACCCTGATCGACTTCTGCCCCGAGTTCGTGTCGTAAACCAGAATCCGGTTCAGGAAGTAGCTCCTAAGGATCTTACACAGGAAGTCGGGGATTCGCATTCCATGCAGCGCTGCGGCGATGGCCTCCCAGCTGGCACTATTGAACGCGTTTTTGACGTCAATCGTCACTACCGCGCAGAACCGATTGCCGCTCCTCTTCTTCTTGGACGCCCTATCTGCAATTTCAATGACTGCCCCGATTGCATCCACCGTCGAACTACCTTTTCGGAATCTGAACTGCTTTTCCGCTAAGCCAGCCTCCCCCTCCGTGAACTGTGTAAGCCTATTAAGGATAACCATTTCCAGTGTATCCCCAGTGTATCCAGCAGACATATGGGTCTATACGATGCTGGATTCCCCGGCGGTTTTCCTGGTTTCGGCAGCAGCACCAGTTTCTGGATCTTCCATGTGTCCGGAAAATTACCGTCTACTAAACACTTCTGCAGCACCATCCTGAACAGATCCGGGAACGCCAAAATCGCGGATTTTAGAGCCACATTTGGAATTCCATCCGGACCCGGAGCTTTTTTCATCTTTAAACCTTTCGCCACTGATAATAGCTCGTCATTGGTGACTTGCATACCTGCAGCGGTTACTAGGTCTTCATCTTCGTACGGCGTACGCGGCCACGTCGTAGAACCATGCTGCGGGAAAAGACCGTCCACGATGATCTTCAGCTTGTCCGGACACATTTCGGCTGGCGTCGCTGGATCCCTGATCTTCTTTGTCATAACTCGATAAGCGTTACCCCGAGGATCAGCGTCAGCTTCCCGGCACAATTCCTTGAATCAGTTAGACTTGCTGATTTGGATCGCTCGTTTGAAAGCCGCTCTAGCTTCATGGAAAACTATCTTCCGCTCCTCTCTGACCATTTCAGACCGTGCCCTCTGAACGTGTCTCCTAGCTCTGAGACAGGCAGCGCGAAGGTTGGCAAGATTTTCTTTCCACCAGTAACTTGGCCGCCGGCTATTCGTTGGCTCCAATTTCCCCGGCATCGTCGCATCGCAAGCCCTCGCTAGCGTTTCCGTCAGCTGGTCTGCGTCAAGGTTTGTAGCGTCACTATCCGCTCGATAAGTGCTTCGATAAAAAGATCCTTATCGAAGTCCTTCGTCTTCCATCTTTGCCAACTAGACCTTATCTCCCGTCGTACCGTCGGAGTTTGCGTTCCAACACTATATCGGATCGCCTGGTGATCGCTATGGGTATGTTCTTCACAAACTCTCCAGTTCATGTTCCTCGCCATCGACGGACTGCAGAACGTGACATCGATGATGGACTCCCTGCCATCTCTGCGGAATGTACTAACGGTACCTTCGTTGCCCAATCTTACTTCCAGCTTAGCCAGCGCCTCCAGCAAACTGTAACCTCTGGCGTTAGTCAGTCTGCTTCCCCAATCCACTGCCCAAGCATTGAAATCGCCTCCGATGATCACTGGTTTTCGGCCGATCAGCTTCTCCGTGAGTGAGTCCAGCATCCGGTTATACTGCTCCAAAGTCCACCTTGGGGGTGCGTAACAGCTACACACAAAGATCCCTTTAATTTTGGCGATTACGAAACCCTCGCTTGAACTGTCTACCACCTCTTGGATAGGAAATCTGCCCATCACTTGGATAGCCGCAATCCCCGTAGCATCCACCACCCAATTGCCGTTGTCAGAAGGAATCCGGTATGTGCCACGCCGCACATTGCTTCTGTTGTCGACTGCCACAACAGCTGCTGTGCGGTGTCGCAATGGTTGAGATTCAACTGGATGATCTCCATTAATCTCGGCCCGCTATCGCCTTCTTGTAGGCAGGGCATTGGAAGCCACCCGTCATGTGGTCGTTTCCATCCTCCGGTTTGCAGAGCAGGCATCTTGGTTGCCTCGTGCAGTCCCTAGCAACGTGTCCTTCTCCACCACATTTCCTACAAAGACCGGATCTGTCTGGGCCACTGCAGTTTCGCGCCTGGTGTCCAAATGCCATACATTTGAAGCATCGCTCCATCTGCTTGGTGATTCGTGGAGCGAATCTCAACGGGCACATCGACCATCCTACTTTCACCTTGCCCGCCTCCACCATTTTGTTGGCAGCCTCTGCTGGTAGTCGTATCGCTGCTACTTGTGTGCCACCGTACGCTCTCCTCAGTCGAATCGTCATTTGCACTTCCCCTAGCTTGCATTGTGAGACCAGTGCATCCCTCAGTTCGTCTTCCGTCGTGATCTCGTCCATGTCTCTGCACTCGACCACTGCTTCCTGCGTTAGAGCTCTTACGTTACCGTCACTGCCCAATGAGTTGGCAATGAGCTCCCGGAAGGCCGAGCTCTTGATCGTGGGATCCTTCTTCAGCTCGAACAGCAACTCCCCCTTCTGGGTACGCCTAGTTCTCACCACTTTCTCACCCAAGTCTCTTAGCTCCGGGTCCTCTCTCACCTTCTTCAGGATCGCTGCGTACGACGTTTTATCGCTCGCTTCTACGATCAGGGCATTCCCTTTAACTTTCTCCCGAGGAGAACGACGTTTTTCTTTTATCTTCTGTTCCTTCCTCTTTTCTATATTCTCCTTCTGCTTCTTCCTCTTCTCCCGCTGACTTTCCACGGTCTGCCACTCACCACCTTTGACGCGTTACTTCAGCACGCTGGCAAAGTCCTGCACATTCCGTTGTTTTTTCGTCACTTCCTGCTCTTCAGGCGAGTCCCTTCCTAGCTTTTCCGTGCGAGCGATTCGGGGACTTTTAGGTGCCTGCTGTGTCTCAACTGCTGCATGCTCCGCAGCTTCTTTCAGCACCATTTCAGCTGCTTCCGCTCTTCTTTTGAGCGCGTTCTGTTAGGGGCTCGGCAGCTTTAACGGCGGACTTGATGCTCGTCACTAGAAGCTTGATCTTTGTGTGAACACTGTGCTTTTCCTTCACGAAGTCATAAAGCTCGATAACTCGCTTCCGCACCTTCATCAGGTTGGACCTCCCAAGATGTAGCTCCTCCTGAGTAGCACTATTTTCCGATTTTGGGGTGGACACCCTATTCCCGGGTCCTAGCTCCTGTTGGCCTGCCTGGTTCTCAGCAGTCTTAGGTACTTGCTACTGCTGCCTGCAACATCACTGGAGATCGCTGCACCTTCCCACTTTTTACGAAAACATTCGCTCCGCCGGCTCCTTCGTTGCTTTCTTGTATTTTCTTCCATGGTAAAAGGGTTCTCCCTCCGGGTCGTTATCTCTACCTGTTGTAGATAGTCGCCTTTTGTGACCCCATGGGTGCCTTTGTAAACAGTGAGGTCCATGCAAGGGTTGACTCCGGTGCCTTATAGCACCGTGTTCAGAGCCGGATCGGCGTAAATCAGGAATGGTGCATCTGAACCTACTACCCACCGGTATAGGTGACAGGTTTTGAGCGTTACCGGAGGCCTGCCAGGTTGTTTATCGGGACGGAGGCAGACGAACCATTAGCCTGCTTGCCATTTCAAAGAGATGTCACTCTTTTTTACTCAGGAAACAGAATAGTTCGACTGTCAGCCCATATACGCCTAGTCCTATCCATAACCGAGAATCGACCAATGTCGTTTGCCGTGACCAGTATACCATAATCAGGATCTTACTGGTGTGAATCCTGATGTGCCGGTTGGCACTCCTCTTGGGCTTGTGTGCTTTGAGCGGCGCACGGTCGCTTTGATAGGGCCTGCTTGCAGACACTTGCAGCTTTTTATAGAGGATCAACAGAGCCCACTGTCAAACCCCACCACATCCTAAACAGGCCCCCTAACTCGCAGTGGCCATGAGGAGGGGTCGTGTGTGTGTGTGTGTGTGGGTGTGTTTTTTTTTTCTTCCTAAACAATGGAGGGGAATCTGCTCAACAGACATCCTGGGTTGACCAGGAAGTGCGAGGTTAGGGATCACCGAGGGAGGCAGGACTACATCCCCGACCCGCTAAACCGTTTCCATTGCCGCCAAGCCCATAGTCCCTTCGGTACAACCAGAAAGTAATGCTTCAAAAGGCGGTCCGTTGCGCAACGCACTCTCGAGGTTAGCTACGTGTCCTTGCAGCACCGAACATCGTAACTCGCTTTTTTAGAAGAACACCATGGTATCGTGCCAGCGCGTTGCCGGCTTTCCAGGTGGCCTTACCACGCCCTATGTCCTCGGAAGGTGGGAAGGGTCGACTTCGCGCCTGCTTCCCTCTGCACGACTGGTATCAAGAATGATGATGCCGCGTGCACCCCAAATTGATCTTTCTGCGATAGGGCCTATTTGCCAGCACACAGAGGGACTTGCCGACGCGAGGCCTACGCCTGCCCCAGCCTTGACGAGGACCATTTTCCGTCCTCGGGCTCGGAACCCGCCCGATTGACCGACGCCGCGAAAGCGACGATACCATGTTGTTCTTCGCGCGGCCACTTGTTCGATAAAAGGATCGAGTTCGACCACAGAGCATGACCACCGGTATGACCCATGAAGCCGACTCCGATCCCTTGGACCACCTCTTATTCGCGCCTGAACTAGCCATCCTTGAGTCCACGCGCCACCTTCTGTGTAGCTCCGAGACGATTTGGGCGATAGCCGATAAAACGGCGTTCCAGCCAACTTCATCTTTACACATCCTCCGAACTAGGTTGTCCAGGGTAGTGTCCAGACCACATGTGGCAAGCATGTGGTCACGCATTGCGCGAAAACGTGAGCACACGAACAACACGTGTTCCGCCGTTTCCTCTAAACCTGCGCACACCAAACACTCGGGCGAGGCCGAGCAAGCCAGCTGCGTTACCTGCACTTTGATTTTGCAGCACGCTTAAACGCCGGGCACTTCACAGCTTTGCTGGAACAAATCAAACAATTGGGAGGGTTCGTGCAGCATTGTGCCTTATGTCCCTCCAATCCGCAGCGTCGGCAAAGATTGCTTCTGCCAGGGCCTTTGCAGTCCCATTGCTTGTGCCCCGGTTCCAGGCACTTGAAGCAAACTTTGGGTTGCTCGTATATGCGCACAGGGCATACCGACCATCCCACTTTGACGCTCCCTAACTTGACTACCTTGGAGGCGTCCGCTGCAGATAGCCGAACCAATGCTACCTGCGTCCCTGCCGGACCTTTCCAAAGCCGAACGGCTGCGGTGGGCGTCTCCACTTCACACTGTCGCCGCAGTGCCGTGACGAGCTCTTCGACTTCAGTGATCTCGTCCAGGTCTTTAACCCTTAGATTCACCTCCGTCGTGAGTGCCCTCACCTTGACCGTCTCGCCTAGGACCTCCTCCGCCAACTTCTTGTAGGCGGCGCCCTTTTGCGAGACGCCCCGCTTCAGCTCGAGTATCATCTCGCCCATCCGGGTACGTCTTATTCGACGTACGTCAGCGCCGAGTTCACCGAGCTTGACGTCACTCCTCATCGCCTTCAAAACATCCGAGTACTTAGCCTCGTCCGCCGTGATGACTAGGGCATCGCCCCTGGAGCGATTGGCGCCTACCCTAGACTTCTTGCTACCCTCATTCGCCTGGGCCTTTTTTCGGCCCTTGACGTCTTCGGTTTCCTCTTGTTCTTGACCAGGGTCCAGGAGGCGTCATCCCCCTCTATTTCCCTGGTCTGGTGCGGCTGAGAACTTTCAGCCTGCCGTAACCCCTTAACACTGCTCACTGTGCTGGATTTTTCTCTAAACCGACGCTTACTTGCTGGTCCCTTCTCCATCGACTTCGCTCTGCGATGTTGTCCGCCCATTCTCCTACATTCAGGCAGGCATTCTCCTACGTGCCTCCGCAAACCTCGGGCAGTCGAATATCACGTGCTCTGGAGTCTCCTCTACGTTGATACACGCCGGGCAGAATGGCGATGACTAGAGGTGGTGGAAATTCGCGGCAAAATTTTCAAAATTTCGCGGACAGCCAATTCAGAAAATTTGAAAATTCGCGGCAATTTCGCGGTAAATTATATTTCGGTCCAAAAAAAAAAAAAGACAATGTAGATTCCATATTTATTTAAATTGTTACGGTTTTTAATTTCAAATTATTTTTTTTATTATTTCTTTGCATTACTGGTCAAAAGCACTTGGTTGGCCAAATTTTTTTCCGTCAACTTTTGGCGCTGGGAAGTTGATTAAATTGTACTGGCTGACACTACGTTCAGCATCACCGAGTTTACAGGAATAGACAGATATTTCACCGCTATAAGAGCTGAGGAAAGTGGTCTCGGTTTGCAAACCAAAACGTGAGTGGATCGACCGTAATGGCATGTTCGTAGGCCGATAGTTCATCCTGTATCATAGACTTGTTGATTGCACATTGAGAAATTTCATCGAACAGGTCATCAACAGACAAAAACTTCGCTAGCTGCGAAACCAGTAGTCGGACCGATCGTAAAAACTTTAAACCCGGTTGGCAGGATCGCGTGGTAGGTATTGAGTTCACCCAGGTTTTTTTACAAGGTTGGAATTCATTAATTTCTCGGTTAACCTGAATTTTCAAAGCTTTTTAAATTCCCCCTGAATTTTCTTGTGAATTTTTTCATGGGGTTAACTCATTGTTTCATTGACGCTGAAGGTCTTAAACGACTAAAACCAAACCGTGTAAAAAAAACCTGGGTGTAGTATTGCTTCATTTTATTTCGACGATTCGGTCAAATTGATTTTTTTCCGTCAAACAATTTTATTGGTGCAATCGATTAATTCTCTTATTTAGGATAAACTTTCCTAAAAAATCCATATTTTTTACGTCTCTAATAATTTTTAAAATTTGGAATAAAAACAAAATTGTTTTTCAATTTAATTTTAGCTCAACATTCGACCAATTTCGGACTTTGCACTTAAAAAAATCGGGACTTCAAACAATGCGTTGTTTGTCGAGTTGGTATTGACTAGGTAAAGAAATCGACTGAGGTAATAGATTGGAATAAAATTATTGACGGGAAAGGTTGATTTCGCGTTTTTTCGCGAAAATGTTTAAATTTCGCGGCTAACATCAAATTTCGCGGATTTCGCGGCTTCCGCGAAATCGCGAATTTCCACCACCCCTAGCGATGACGCATGGCCACACCGGTGCAAATATTGGCGGAAACAACAGTGTCCGGACAGGAACTGTGTGATGTGAAAGTTCACCTCACCATGCTCCCTGTTCACCCACGTCGACACATTGGGGATGAGCCGATGGGTCCACCTTCCATTATCCGCATTGTCCCACTCCTGCTGCCACTTCACCATAGAGTCCAGTCTCACCGCCTTCCTCACATTCCTGGTATCCCTCCGTTGGTAGCACTCGATGTCCTCTGCTAGGGTTATGCAAACTGGAATCATCCCTGCGATAACGCAAACTGCCTCCGACGAAATAGTTCGGTACGCACTCGCGACTCGAATGGCCATAAGGCGAAACACGCTATTCAGCTTCCTCCGGTTACGTTTCGTCTTGAGCGCAGCTCCCCAAGCTGGAACTCCGTACCTTAGTATCGAGGATGATACTGACGCAAGAAGACGCCTACTGCTGCCTTTCGGACCGCCGACGTTCGGCATGATCCTTGCTAACGCACTGATCATTCGAGCCGCCTTTTCACAGGAATAGTCCACGTGGGTGTTGAAGTTCAACCGGTCATCAATCATCACACCTAGATGTCTCAGAGTCCGCACCGACGGGATGTCGTGCCCTCCGATGGTAATCTGCATCCGCTGGATTACTTTGTAGTTGCTGACCAGCATCACTTCCGTTTTGTGATGAGCCAGCTGCAGCTTGACTCCATTTATCCAGGTTTCTACAGCGTCGGTCGCTTCTGCCACCAGCATTTCCACCTCCTCCAGTGACTCACCGGTTATCGTTAGGACGACATCATCCGCGAATCCGTAAATCTTTACACCTTTGGGCAACTTCAGCATCAGCACCCCGTTGTACATCACATTCCATAACGTCGGGCCTAGTATGGACCCTTGTGGAACGCCCGCCGTAACCCTGATCGACTTCTGCCCCGAGTTCGTGTCGTAAACCAGAATCCGGTTCAGGAAGTAGCTCCTAAGGATTTTACACAGGTAGTCGGGGATTCGCATTCCATACAGCGCTGCGGCGATGGCCTCCCAGCTGGCACTATTGAACGCGTTTTTGACGTCAATCGTCACTACCGCGCAGAACCGATTGCCGCTCCTCTTCTTCTTGGACGCCCTCTCTGCATCTTCAATGACTGTCCGGATTGCATCCACAGTCGATCTGCCTTTGCGGAATCCGAACTGTTTTTCCGATAAGCCAGTCTCACCCTCCGTTAACTGTGTAAGCCTATTAAGGATAACCCTTTCCGGAAGCTTCCCCAGTGTATCCAGCAGACATATGGGCCTATACGATGCTGGATTCCCCGGCGGTTTTCCTGGTTTCGGCAGCAGCACCAGTTTCTGGATCTTCCATGTGTCCGGAAAATTACCGTCTACTAAACACTTCTGCAGCGCCATCCTGAACAGATCCGGGAACGCCAAAATCGCGGATTTTAGAGCCACATTTGGAATTCCATCCGGACCCGGAGCTTTTTTCATCTTCAAACCTTTCGCCACTGATAATAGCTCGTCATTGGTGACTTGCATACCTGCAGCGGTTACTCGGTCTTCATCTTCGTACGGCGTACGCGGCCACGTAGTAGAACCATGCTGCGGGAAAAGACCGTCCACGATGATCTTCAGCTTGTCCGGACACATTTCGGCTGGCGTCGCTGGACCCCTGATCTTCTTTGTCACAACTCGATAAGCGTTACCCCAAGGATCAGCGTCAGCTTCCCGGCACAATTCCTTGAAGCAGTTAGACTTGCTGATTTGGATCGCCCGTTTGAAAGCCGCTCTAGCTTCACGGAAAACTATCTTTCGCTCCTCTCTGACCATTTCAGACCGTGCCCTCTGAACGTGTCTCCTAGCTCTGAGATAGGCAGCGCGAAGGTTGGCAAGATTTTCGTTCCACCAGTAACTTGGCCGTCGGCTATTCGTTGGCTCCAATTTCCTCGGCATCGTCGCATCGCAAGCCCTCGCTAGCGTTTCCGTCAGCTGGTCTGCGTCAAGGTTTGTAGCGTCGCTGTCCACTCGAAGTGCTTAGATAAAAAGATCCTTATCGAAGTCCTTCGTCTTCCATCTTCGCCAACTAGACCTTATCTCCCGTCGTACCGTCGGCGTTCGCGTTCCAACACTATATCGGATCGCCTGGTGATCGCTATGGGTATATTCTTCACAAACTCTCCAGTTCATGTTCCTCGCCATCGACGGACTGCAGAACGTGACATCGATGATGGACTCCCTGCCATCTCTGCGGAATGTACTAACGGTACCTTCGTTGCACAATCTTACTTCCAGCTTAGCCAGCGCCTCCAGCAAACTGTAACCTCTGGCGTTAGTCAGTCTGCTTCCCCAATCCACTGCCCAAGCATTGAAATCGCCTCCGATGATCACTGGTTTTCGGCCGATCAGCTTCTCCGTGAGTGAGTCCAGCATCCGGTTATACTGCTCCAAAGTCCACCTTGGTGTGCGTAACAGCTACACACAAAGATCCCGTTAATTTTGGCGATTACGAAACCCTCGTTTGAACTGTCTACCACCTCTTGGATAGGAAATCTGCCCATCACTTGGATAGCCGCAATCCCCGTAGCATCCGCCACCCAGTTGCCGTTGTCAGAAGGAATCCGGTACGGCTCAGCAATAATTGCCACGTCGCATATTGCTTCTGTTGTCGACTGCCACAACAGCTGCTGTGCGGTGTCGCAATGGTTGAGATTCAACTGGATTTCCATTAATCTCGGCCCGCCATCGCCTTCTTGTAGGCAGGGCATTGGAAGCCACCCGTCATGTGGTCGTTTCCATCCTCCGGTTTGCAGAGTAGGCATCTTGGTTGCTTCGTGCAGTCCCTAGACACTTAAATCATTTCACAGATTTCGGTGAATTCCCGAGTAGACGAAAATAGCTCAATAATAACAAATGTTGATAAGATAGCAAAATGAGATATGGACATGATTGATATAAGAGATAAAAGATCAGACGATAATATCAATATTTTGCACTAAAATATCATAAGAAGATCAAGTTATGCTATTTGTAAGAAGTGATCAATATCATGTGCCATTAGTTTGTTCTTATCCACAGCATATCTTGATATTCAAATGATATTTCGGTGCAAATTTTTGATATTGTTGCCTGTTCTTTTATCTCTTATATGAATCAAGTCCATATCATGTTTTGTTATTCTGTTCATAGCTTCTGCCCGGGTTTTGCTTCAATTCACCGAAATCTCAACAGCAGAACTGTTCGGTAATTATTTCACCAAATTTTCTGCGATTTTTTCTTTGTTTAACTGTCAAAAACACCGAAAATCTGTAAAATTATTTACCGAACAGTTCTGCTGTTGAGATTTCGGTGAAATTTCACAGAAATCTGCGATTTATTTTAAGTGTGTAGCAACGTGTCCTTCTCCACCACATTTCCTACAAAGACCGGATCTGTCTGGGCCACTGCAGTTTCGCGCCTGGTGTCCAAATGCCATACATTTGAAGCATCGCTCCATCTGTTTGGTGATTCTAGGGGTGAGTCTCAACGGACACATAGACCATCCGACCTTCACCTTGGCCACCTCCACCATTTTGTTGGCGGCATCTACCGGTAGTCGTATCGCTGCTATTTGTGTACCACCGTACGCTTTCCTCAACCGAATGGTCATCTGAACTTCGCCCAGCGTGCATTGTGAGATCAGTGCATCCCTCAGTTCGTCTATCGTAGTGATCTCGTCCAGGTCTCTGCATTCGACCACGGCCTCCTGCGTTAAAGCCCTTACGTTTCCTTCACTACCTAAGGAATTGGCAATGAGCTCCCGGAAGGCCGAGCTCTTGACCGTGGGATCCTTCTTCAGCTCGAACAGCAATTCCCCTTCTGAGTACGCCTAGTCCTCACCACTTTTTCACCCAAGTCCTTGAGCACCGGGTCTTCTCTCATCTTCCGTAATATCGCTGCGTATGTCGTCTTGTCGCTCACTTCGACTATCAAGGCGTCCCCCTTGACCCGCTCACGAGAAGAGCTATGTTTTTCTTTCTTCTTCTGCTCCTTCTTCTTTTCCACGCACTCCTTCTGCTTCTTTCTCTTCTCCCGCTGACATTCCACGGTTTGCCAATCACCATTCTTGACGCCTTCCTTCAGTACGCTAGCACAATCTTGCACGTTCCGCTGCTTCTTCGGGATTTCCTGCTCTCCTGAGAGTCCCTGCTTCGCTTCTCCGTGCGAGTATTTCAGGAGCTCATTGGTGTTTGCAGTGTTTCGACTGTTGTATGCTCCGCTGCATCTTTCAGTGCTTTTTCAGCTGCTTCCGCTCTTCTTTTGAGTGCGTATTGTTCGTGCTCAGCAGATTTAACGGCGGACTTGATGCTCGTCACTAGAAGCTTGATCTTCGTGTGAACATTGTGCTTGTCCTTCACGAAGTCATAGAGCTCGTTGACTCGCTTCCGCACCTCCATCAGGTTGGACCTCCCAAATTGTAGATCCTTCTGAATAGCACTACTTTCCGATTTTGGGGTGGACACCCTATTCCCGGATCCTAGCTCCTGTTGGCCTGCCTGGTTCTCAGCAGCCTTGGCCATACTGCTGGTACTTGCTACTGCTGCCTGCGCCATCACTGGAGATCGCTGCAGCCTCCCACTCTTTGCGAAAGCATTCGCACCGCCTGCTCCTTCGTTGATTGTAGAATTTTCCATGTTAAAAGGGTCCCCCCTCCGGGCCGTTATCTCTACCTGTTGTAGATAGTCGCCTCTTGTGATCCCATGGGTGCCTTTGTAAACAGTGAGGTCCATGCAAGGGTTGACTCCGGTGCCTTATAACACCGTGTTCAGAGCTGGATCGGCGTAAATCATCTAATCCTATCCAAAAACCGAGAATCGTCCAATGTCGTTTGCCGTGACCAGTATACCATAATCAGGATCTTACTGGCATGAATCCTGATGTGCCGGTTGGCACACCTGTTGGGCTTGTGTGCTTTGAGCGGCGCACGGTCGCTGTGATAGGGCCTGCTTGCAAACACATGCAGCTTTTTCTAGAGGTTCAACAGAGCCCACTGTCAAACCCCACCACGTCCTAGACAGGCCCCCTAACTCGCAGTGGCCATGGGGAGGGGTCGTCAAGCCCTTGGACAAACTCCCTGCTGCCCTGTGTGTGTGTGTGTGTGTGTGTGTGTGTGTGTGTGTGTGTGTTTTTTTTTTACAAGGGTTAAAGGCCATCAAAAATCTGCGCGACAGACACCTCGAGCATCCACACTATGCTCGAAGGCGAACAGGGATGGGCTCCTCCCGACCTGCTAAAAATGTGCCTCCCGGATAAACCGGGTCCCTTATCTTCCTTGCTTCGATCCCCCCGGGACCACGGGATGCTGCGACTACTTCGGGGGGTGCTGTGCTCATGCACTTCTTCTAAAATTCCGGCCCCTAGCTTAGGCTAGTTCGCCGACTGGCTGGCTAATCCACTGCTCCACTGCAACGTAGTCTCGATCCCTCGACGGTCATGCACCGAACTTCCTGACTCGAATCCTCCTGACTTCCCCGGCGTCGAGGGTGGTCCACCAGTTCCGGTGAAGGAAACTTCCGCACTGATGGTGCACCGACTACCGGCGGCTATCGCAGGGGACGCTTTCGCGCATTGCGCCGTCTTCGTCTTCGGGTTGCAGAGGTGGTCCGACAGTTCCGGTGGTGGATGACGTCCGCACTGGCGGTGCCCTACATACCCGAAGCACTTCCTTCTTCTTTCTTCAGCAGGTTGGCAATTCGAGTGCCGAGGTCGGTCCAACGATTCCGGTTATGTGTGTGTGTGTGTGTGTGTGTGTGTGTGTGTGTGTGTGTGTGTGTGTGTGTGTGTGTGTGTGTGTGTGTGTGTGTGTGTGTGTGTGTGTGTGTGTGTGTGTGTGTGTGTGTGTGTGTGTGTGTGTGTGTGTGTGTGTGAGTGTGTGTGTGTGTGTGTGTGTGTGTGTGTGTGTGTGTGTGTGTGTGTGTGTGTGTGTTGGCAGGTTGACAATTCGAGTGCCGAGGTTACTTGAGTTACCCTCTCTTCTAATGCACAATTCCCCCCGGGACTACCTTTCAGTATTACTTCTGTGGGGGAAAGCAGTACTAAAAGTACTCCTCCCAAAACAACACCTTTCACAGTGCCTCTCTTCGATGTTTTGTCATACGTCTGAGCCCTTTGGCTCCCTTATTGGTGCCAGCAAGCACACAAAAGCGTGGGCCCTTAAGCCCTTTACTTTTTTTCCTTGTGCCATTCAGCAACGCATCTACTTTCCCTTTTATGTTTAGAGCCATTTAGCTCTCAACGTGCTCGCAAGCTACTCAGATAGTCCCCCGGCGGCGGATCTACCCTACTCCGACGGGGAGTCCCCCGGCGGCGGAAGCTCCCCCGATACCGACGACCCGCATTCGTGGATGGCTGTTACATTACCAACACTACACATTCACCTGGTATGCATGTTCATAGATCCGCTCAAGTCCTACGCACATTCTCACTTCAACGGGTGACCGGACGAGTGCCGAGGTCAGGCCAAAGATTCCGGGTGGAGATAGCTTCCGGTTCAGTGGTGCCCCGACGACCCGAAGCCGGTACATTCGCACGCCACGGTCTACTCAGCTGATCCCCGGCGGTGGACCTAGCCTACTCCGATAACCGAGTTTCATTTGCCTTGAGCCATTCAGCTCTCACCTTATTCATTGAGCCATTTAGCTCCCGCCTCGGTCGCGATCGCGAACAGTGGTGCCCCGACGACCCGAAGCAGGTGCATTCACGCGGCACGATCTACTCAACTGGTCCCCGGCGGTGGACCTAGCCTACTCCGATTAACCGATTTCCCATGAACTGCGCCTTTCGGCTTCTTGCTTAACCGATGAGCCATTCAGCTCTCACCTTGGTCGCGGACTACTCGGATAGTCCCCGGCGGTGGATCAATCCTACTCCGACAGGGAGTTCCCCGACGTCGGAAGCTCCCCCGTAACCGACGACCCGTCTCAACGGGTGACCGGGCGAGTGCCGAGGTCAATCCAAAGATTCCGGGTGGAGATAACTTCCAGTTCAATGGTGCCCCGACGACCCGAAGCCGGTACATTCGCACGCCACGGTCTACTCAGCTGATCCCCGGCGGTGGACCTAGCCTACTCCGATAACCGAGTTTCATTTGCCTTGAGCCATTCAGCTCTCACCTTATTCATTGAGCCATTTAGCTCCCGCCTCGGTCGCGATCGCGAACGACTCGGATAGTCCCCGACGGCGGATCTAACCTACTCCGACGAGAAGTTCCCCGAAAGCGGGAGCTCCTCCGAACCCGACCGTTTCGCCACGTTCTGCGGCTACGCGCTCGCCGCAAGCTGAATACAGTTGCGACGCTGTCGTTCCCATCCATTATCGACATATATATTCACGACTTCCACGACTCATGGTCCGCTATCCGTAACGGCTGCCTGCTGCTGCTCTATGCACCAACTTCGTTGCAGGATGTCGGCTATCCTGGACGTCGCTCTTGCAACCGCTCTCCACTGTTCTGGGTTCTGGCACATTTTTATGACGATGTTATCGGTGTTGGTGTCCGTTCCGCATGCCCCCAACATCGCACTCCTCTCCGTTTCGAACCGAGGACATGTGAACAGGATGTGTTCAGCCGTTTCTGTCACGTCTGGGCATTGCGGACAGGTGGGAGAAGCCGCGTGACCAAACCTGTGTAGGTACCACTTGAAGCATCCATGGCCTGTTAAGAACTGGGTCAAGCCAAAGTTTAGCTCCCCATGAGGTCTGCTAATCCATGCCGACACACTTGGGACTAAGCGATGGGTCCACCTTCCCTTAGGCGTGTTGTCCCACTCTCTCTGCCATTTGGCTACCGTTGCTGCCTTTATATTCCTTCGAGCGTTATCGGTGCCCCTGAGGGCGTAGCACTCCTCGTCTTCCTCTACCACCAGTTTGATAGGCATCATGCCCGCGAGTACTTTTAAAGCTCAACTTATCGTCGAGCATCACCCCAATTGTTTCAGAGATCTCTTGGAGGTGATGTCGCAGCCGCCGACTCTAATTGTCGCCTCCTGAACCGATTTCCGATTGTTAACGACTATCATCTCCGTTTTATGATGCGCCAACTGTAGCTTCTTGCTGCGCAACCATTCCTCCACTAGGCTGATCAAATAGGCTGCAGTCAATTCGACCTCTTCGACGGATTCTCCGTACACGGTCATGGTTACGTCATCGGCGAATCCCACTAACTTGACTCCTGGCGGGAGCTTCAACCGCAGCACGCCATCGTACATCACGTTCCACAGCAATGGACCCAAAATTGATCCCTGTGGGACACAGCCTTCGTCTGTCTCGTAGATCAATAATCGATTCTGAAAGTAGCTTCCCAGAATCTTATACAGCCCTACCGGTACTCCCAGCCGAAGCAACGAGTTCGCGATCTCCATCCAGCACGCACTGTTGAATGCATTCCGCACGTCGAGTGTTATTACTGCGCAGTAACGTATACCGCGCCGCTTGCATTCGATGGCGACCTTTGCAGTGTCAACCACCGATTTAATGGCACCCAGAGTAGACCTTCCTCTCCGAAAGCCGAATTGCTCGCTCGATAATCCTCCTACCTCCTCGACGTACGGCGACAGTCTGTTCAGGATCAACTTCTCCAGTAGCTTCCCTACCGTGTCTATAAGACAGATTGGTCTGTACGCTGATGGGTCTCCTGGTGGCTTGCCAGGTTTCGGTAACAGGACCAAACGCTGTCTCTTCCATATATCCGGGAATGTCCTCTCGTCCAGACACTTCTGCATGGCCAACCTAAACATGTTCGGGTTAGTCGTTATGGCTGCCTTCAATGCCATATTCGGGATCCCGTCCGGACCAGGTGCTTTACTCGGGTCGAGGGACTTTGCCACCGTCAATATCTCTTCTACCGTCACCCTCTCCACCGCTTCATCATTTGCTACCCTCGCTGCTGGCGGCCAGTGGGTTGGGCCGTGGTGCGGGAATAGTGCCTCGATTATAGTCTTCAGCCTCGTTGGACATCGCTCGGGAGGAGCCAGTGCTCCTCTTGTTTTGGCCATCACCACCCGATAGGCGTCTCCCCATGGGTTCGAGTTGGCGCTCTGGCACAGTCTGTCGAAGCAGGCACAGTCTGTCGCTCCACCAGTATACCTGTGGCCTGCAGTTCCGTGGTCGCACCTTCCTCGGCATGGTCGCGTCACAAGCTCGAGACAGGACCGCAACCAGTTCGTCGCCGCTTAAACTTCCCGTGTTTTCTTCCAGACCCATAGCTTCACTGAAGGTCCCACCGTCGAAGTGGGCGACCTTCCACGACCGGGTTGTGGGAGTAGCTCTCCGGCTTTCTCTTCTTGCCTCGCTGCCTATCCTGTACCGGATAGCTAGATGGTCACTGTGGGTGTAACCGTCGTCGACCATCCACTGCATATCACCGACCAAACTTGGACTGCAGAACGTTACGTCTATTATCGATTCCACTCCGTTTCGCTGGAAGGTACTTTTGGAGCCTTCGTTGCACAGCACGACATCCAGCTTGGCGAAAGCCTCTAGCAGCGTTTGCCCTCTCCGGTTAGTAAAGCGACTTCCCCACTCTATCGCCCACGCATTGAAGTCTTCTGCAATTACTACTGGCTTGCTACCCACTAGGTCTGATGTTAGCCGATCGACCATCTCGGTGAATTGTTCTATCGGCCACCTTGGTGGGGCGTAGCAGCTGCAGTAGTACACTCCATTTATTTTCGCTATAACAGTACCCTCCGCTCTTGTGTTCAGCACTTCCTGGATCGGGTATCTTCCCGTCGTACAAATCGCCGCTGATTTGGATCTATCCGCTACCCAGTTCCCATTATCCGCGGGGATGCGGTACGGGTCCGACAAGATAGCGACGTCCGTTCTCGCTTCTACTACCGACTGCCACAGCAACTGCTGGGCGGCCGCACAATGGTTGAGGTTGAGCTGCGTTACTTGCACGGCTTCCTCGTATAACCACTCAACGGGCACGCAGGTCCACCCAAAGCGTGGTTATGTTCCTGCTTCCTGCTCGCGCATAGCGTACACGATGGTGTTTTCTCGCACGTGTGCGCCTTATGGCCCTCTTCGCCGCATCGCCTACATAGGTTACTCCTATCCGGCCCTTTGCACGCCCACGATTTGTGTCCCGGTTCGAGGCAGCGGAAGCACTTGTCGACTACCGGTGGTTGGTAGAGGCTGACTGGACATACTGACCAGCCAACTTTCAGCTTACCAACTTTGATCACCTTGTTAGCGTCGATGGCCGGTAACTTCACCGTGGCAATCTGCGTCCCCTGCGGTCCTCTTCGCAGACGGATGGACGCATTTGCTACCACCACTCCACCTTGGTCCTTGATGGCCGAGGCGATCTCTTCCGCTGTCGTGACCTCGTCCAGCTGCTTGCATATGAGAGTCACTTCGTCGTGTAGAGCCCTCTCTTCTACGCTCTCGCCTAGGACTTCCTGGGCTAGCGCTTCATGGGAGGTACCGTTCGCCTGTGAGCCCTTCCTTAAGACAAGGATCATCTCGCCCGCTCTCGTCCGCCTTATGCTACGAACCTCTTTACCAAGGTCCGCAAGTTTCTCGGCGCTGCGCATCGCCTTGAGCACGTCGGCGTAGTGCTCTTTCTCTGTTTTAATGAGAAGTGCTTCACCCTTCTGTCTGGCTCTCGCCGGGCGCGTGATTGCCGCTTTCACCTTCGGTTTATTTACTACCGTTTGCCAGGGACCGTCCGACCGCAGGTTGTCTTGGTCGGGTTGGCTTCCCTCCTCCGGTGGCCGACTGGCTCGTTTCGTCCTCGCTTTCTTCTTACGCCGTTCTCCCACGTTTGCAACTTCCGTGGGCCCGCTCTTCTGATTTGCGCTCTCCCGACGCCTTTTTGCGTTCTGTTTAAGCGCTTAATGCCAGGCGAGTCCCTGGCTCGCTTATCTGTTCTCCTCTCTACCGCTCTGTCGCTGAGGGCAAAATCTAACGCCTCCTGTGCCATGGTTGTGGTACTATGGAAGGAGAAGCGAGCAGTCTGTGTACTCTTCTCCGCTTTACCACAGCCTTCCAGCCTGGCCGCAAGCACTTCCTGTTCTTGCTTGGCAGCAAGAACCAAATTGCGAAGCTTAAGCAATTTCAGCTTCAGCTCCCTCGACATATTGCCCCGTTAATTGGTGAAGTCGATAATGTCATCGAGTTGCACCATGACGACGGTCAAGCTCGGCAGGATGCCACTCGACCCTATCTCCACTGCATTGTGCTGCTGCTTATCGACTATTGGCGTATCGTTATCGCTCTCCACGACGACTACTTCGCTACTCGTGTCCTTCATCTCCATTTCTCTCGCACCCGATGCGTTGGGTGGAGATCTCTCCTTGCGAAGGGGTTCACTTCCGATGCTTGTTTGTTTAATTTAGCTTTATTCATGTTTGTTGGGTCCCCCTTAGGGCTGCCCTCGAACCCAACTGGAATAGTCGCCTTCTTGATCCCATGGTTATCTTTGCAGATGCAGTGAGGCCATGCGGGGGTTGACACCTCGGTGTTCAGAGCCGGATCGGCGTAAGCCAGGAAGGAATCAACTGGTCCTACTCCCATCTGGTTGGTTAAGCCAGACGGCTGGATTGGGACGGCGTGCCCCAAGGCCTGCCACGGTTTTACGGGACGGAAGGCAGCTGTGGCATTAGCCCACCCGCCATTTCAAGACGGTGTCACCCGGCTTTACTCAAGGAGTGGAATGACACAACTGTCAGCCCTAGATTCGTTGTATATCTCGATTTCCGCTCGTGTCCGTTGACGTTGCCGTTGTCGATGCCACTGGGTTGGGCTAGTGTGCTTTGAGCGGCGCACGGTCGCTTTGATAGGACCTGCTTACGGATACATGCAGCTTTTTGTAGAAGTTTAACAGAGCCCACTGTCAAACCCCACCACATCCTAGGCAGGTCCCCTAACTCGCAGTGGGGAGGGGTCGTCAAGCCCTTGGACATAGTCCCTGCTGCGTGTGTGTGTGTGTGTGTGTGTGTGTGTGTGTGTGTGTGTGTGTGTGTGTGTGTGTGTGTGTGCTCACGAAAACCGAAAAACAATAGCCACTTTTCCATATAGCAATTCTTGACCGATTTTCTCGCAACAAGTTGCATTTGACGGCGTACAAACCCTAGTTGATCATAGTAATTAAGTTATAGCATGCCATAAAATGCTTTGAAATATCAACTCATGCAAGCTATTCTATTCGATTTTGTACACGACTTTAGGACAACAATTGCAACGCAAGCTTTTATTGCACACAAGTTACGACGCATAACGCCATAACGTTTCTGCAGCATTCTGGTATAATATAAATACTCGCATAAAATGCGCACGCTAATAATACTTTACTTAGTGATTATTAAATCAATACAACAAATTATTCAGCATTTCAACGAATTTCCCGATATGTAATGCATTTGATTGGGTTGTTTAATAATGCACGAGAAAGGCACAATCACTGCTAGGTGGATCAATCTAGGTTTTCATTAAGGTCCTTTTCATTCCTCATCGAAGAGTATAAATTTGTCGAAGCACTAAAACAAATGCTCACACGTCCAACAGCACAATCCAAAACATCATTAGGGGCCGTCCAGAAACCACGTGGTCATATATGGGGGGAGGGGGGGGTTGGGAAATGACCACGATAAGCCACATGGGGGGAGGGGGGGTGTTGCTCTCGAACCACGTGGTTTTTTTTTACACGAAAAACTTTTGGTGAATAACAATAGCGGTGTAAAAAATACAAATCATTAAAATTTAATGACTTAATCATTAAACGCAAAGCGCATCTTAGGGCCGATTCCCACGTAGCGTCTTTTCAACTCAGCGTTGAAAATACGTAGGTGTGCATCGAGAAAAATCGGTAACGCAGCGGTTAGAAAAATCAAAACAGTCCTGTGGAAAATACATATAATTTTCTGTTGGAAAAAAATGTTCATATTTTCATTTTTTTAACATTCTAATGAATTTCTTTGACAAGTTCTTTCGAATCTTCACCAGAAATTCTTCTTTATTTCCAAAAGAAGATTTTCGAACATTTTAAGGAGTGCACTTCAAAATGTTCAGCCTCCAGTTAGCTGTAGGATTGCCAATCCGGAGATGACGAGTTCGATTCTCATTCCTGTCTAGGATGTTTTCGGGTGGGAAACATTCTCGACACCCTAGGTATAGTGTATCCAATCCATCGTACTTGCTACACAAGATATATAATCGTCAACTAAATTGAAAAGCAGACCAACTTCCAGTCATAGAAGAAGAAGAAGACTTCTAAATTTTTCAAGAAAAAATCTTCTGAATTTCCGAAAGATATTAAACAACCAATGCCACATGAAACACTTTGATATTTCCATTAATTTTGTGTTTTTGGATTTTTTTTTCAAATTTGGAATTTTGAAATGAAAATTTTTCGGAATATTTTTTTACGCTCTTCGTGAATTCTATCACATTTTTTTTAAAAATTTTCCAAGTATTTTTTTTGTTCGAGGCATTATTTAGAAATTCTTTGGATTTTCAAAAAATAAATCTTTCAGTTCATGTTTTTTTAATTTGCACCATAAATTCTTTCAAAATTTCATCGGGAATTCATTCTTCTTCGGGAAGTAATTTTGATTTCTTTGTAGGTTCAACTAAACATTGCTTTAAATCTTTATCATGCAAAGATGCACAGGAAATGATTTAGAAATTTTAAGGAATTTTCACATCAGAAACTTTTTAAAAATTTGATTTATTTTTTTAAGGAATTCCTACTGGAAATGCTTCAAAAGTACAACTTTTACAAGTACTACAAAAGTACATTCTATTCGTTCCACTTGTAAAAACATCAGAATTTCCTCGGGAAATTCATTATTGGTGTTTCAGGTGAACTTTTTTCGATTTTCTACTGGAAAATCTTAGGAATTCCCATCGTAAATATTTTGACATATTCCGAAGAATTTCTTTTGGAAATAAAAAAAAAATCCATTGGAAATTTAGAAGAATTTACTTTGAAGATTCATTAAAGTTGCCCAGGATTTTGAAAAAAATCCTTAGAGATTCTGTAAAAAAATAAGCTGGATTTTTTTTCTAATTTTTACTGGAAATTCTTCGGAATTTGATGTTTATTGGAATTTTCATCGTAAATATGCATTTCGGATCCTTCTACGGATTCTTCTATAGTTCTTCAAAATTTCTACCGAACATTTTTCGGAACATTTCGGAAAAGAATGTCGTTGGAGTTCTAAAGATTTTTCCGTGGTGACTCCGAAAAATTTCTTGTCAATATTCCGTTTTATTCCGTAATTATTCTGGAGTTGCAAGGATTTCCCTTGGATCTCTGGATTGAAAATCTCTTTAATAGAGAAAAAACAGAAATTTTCCATAATAAAATAGGAAATTGCCAATAAAGAAATCAGGATATGAGTATTAAATGAATATAGAATTACTACAAATAATGCAAAATTTCCATAAACAGTCCAAAATTTTCCACAAAACAATAACAAATTAGCACTTGTAAAAGCAAAAATTGCAATTATGAAATAAGCACTTACCATAAAGAAATCAAAATGTTCCACGAAAAAAACACAAAATTTTCATGAACAAATCAATATTTGCAAGCTTTTATTTTGTGGAAAATTTTATAATTATTTATTTCTAATATTGATTTATTTTTGGAACGTCCGTATCCCTTCCGTGGAAAATCTCTATTTCTTTATGAAAAATTCTTTTTTTTATACCTGCAATCCTTGGTTTTAAAAGTGCCAATTAATATTTGTTTTGTGGAAAATTCCCACCTGTTTATGGAAATTTTGCATTATTTGTAGAAAATTTAATGGCAAGATCGAGTGGAAATCCCTAAATATGTACGTTAAATCCTTTTTACATCATCCTGAAAGGGTTAAATAACAAAATATAACAATAAATTCTAGAATACCAAAAAGAACCCAAAGATATTAAAGATTGTAGATTTAAAATGAAAACTTGCATTTTAAGCGAAAACTGTATAATTCAGGCAAACGAATATAAAGGATATTTTGTTACGGTTCTGATTAGAATCATAGAATCTTGGCATAATGAAGAGAGTTTTGAGATTCTGAATAAAACCTGTATGCCCTGAGAAAAACCTAATAATATTGGAAAGTAAACTAATTTGATGATTCTGGAAACAAAACTGGAATTTCTACAGGAATGCTACTCAAAAGAAACAACAGTAGGAGGCTTTATTTGCATCTCTAAGATTACATATTAACTTTGTGATTCTCTGATAAAATTTTGTTGTAAGAGTTCAGTTCAGATGCTTCGCTGAGGTTAATATATAAAGAATTTCCAATACCTCCAGAGCTACGGAAGGTCACAAATACTCTTAGGAATCTATAGCGATATTCAGTGATAAACTTTATAATTTATAATTTTTCTCGAAATTTTTATAACATATTCGAGTTCACATTTTTTGTATCCTCCTGATGCATCGAAGGTGTGCGAGTTCTAGATATCCTAATACCCGATACACATTACAACATGATATTATAATCAAAATTTTCGAATTCACGAAAATTTATAATTTCCATGTTGGTTTAGTTTGATTTTGAATCTGTTGAAATTGTCCATCTTCAAAATTGATCGGATTAACCATATGTTTTAGGTACATATGGTTCTTTTTTAATTTTGTACTTGAAAATTAAAACCACGTGGTCATAGGGGAGGGGGCTCTGCCAAATGACCACGATGAGCCACATGGGGGAGGGGGTTGAAAATCTTCAAAAATATGACCACGTGGTTTCTGGATGGCCCCTTATTGCAATTTTTTTATTGCAAATTTCTTTCAAAACGCGAAATGCAAAGATCTTGCAAGAACATTCCAACCAAAATGCAAGCAGCGAGCTGTCAACTTTTGGTTGTCACATCCTATTCTTGCTATGAGCTTGAAAGAGAAGGACGGTTTTGAAAATTGGATATTTCTTGGAATTTAGTCTGGCTAAAAGCAAAGATTTTATTTGACTCCTCCAAGACTGTAAACATTTTATTTTGCGAAGTACCAAAACATTTTTATTTTTATTGCCAACAACACTGGTTGCAAGATTTTCAGGCGTTCCTCAACATTTGCTAGTCAGATTTCATGCATTTTGACATTCTACTGCAACCTGCAATACATCCCGAACAGCCCTTTCTCGCAGTTAAGACGTCATCCATATATTGTTTATCCGGAATAAATTTATACCGCTTTTTATACCGAAGTTGGATTTTTCTCCAGATACAGGCAACTTTCCCAACTTCGGAAATAGTGCGCTAGATTCGCCTAAAGATGCGCTAAACAACGCATCAATTAGTTTGACAGATGAAACTTCGGAAGAAAGTTCGGTTCGGAAGTCCCGACTTCCGAATTCTAACTTGGTGCTACGCCGACAATATGGAGAAACTGGTGCACACATATTTTGGTGGCATAATTTGCAATATAGATAAAATACTAATCAAAGGCTATGAGACGTCTTTGGTTAAGCTGGGGCGTTTTGCACAGAGACTTGTTGAAATCATGACTTAAAAATAAAACTTTATTACGTATTTTTTCATATGACTACTCACACGCAAAGCATTTGCCACTTTTTGGACTACCAAATAACACAAAGCTTGGATAAATTGCATTAAAGAGTAAAAGTTATAGGTATTGCCTTAACGGGGGCATATTATACCGTCTTACCCTTGTAGTCGGACAATCTGCACAGCAGTGGATTCCAACTGCCTTTTAAATAATTTTCCTTGTGTATACGCTGAGTATACACACTTGCGCGGGTCTGAGCGTCCGAGCGAAAGCTGTGTTACTCTTTCGAATTAATAATCATGAATAAACAAACGTCGTCGACTGCTATTCGTGTTGGCATCTCGCATTTGTCTTTCTCTTTATATTATACTTTGCTGGTTTATCAAAATAATCCTATCTACATGCAAACATGCCCCTTATGTAATATAATTAAACTCTACTCGATATTGTGCAAACAAATGTATATAAAACACTACACACAAAGATAGTTCCGGCTTCGAATATATTCGTTTTTACTTTCGATTAGCCTTCCATGTCACAATTTGTCAATTGACCGGTAGCTGAAGTATAGAGGAGTATTTGAATGAAAAATTGGCAAAAAATTCGACATATTTTTCTGTTTTATTAGAACACCTCTCGCGTGTGTGTGTTCGTTTCGTTTTACAAGAGTTAAATGCCATAAAAAATCTGCGCGACAGACACCTCGAAGAAGGCGAACAGGGCTTGGTTCCTACCCGACCTGCTAAAAATGTGCCTCCCGGATAAAACCTTATCCTCCTTGACTCGATCCCCCCGGGATCTCGGAATGCTGCGAGTAAGGGGGGGGGGGAGGGGGTCGTGACTAAAATTTCGGCCCCTAGCTTAGGCTAGTTCATCTGGCTGGCTGAGATTCACTACTATTTTTTTAACTAGGGTGAAATGCCCAATAGTGGACTCCCTAGTAGCGGATTGTGCTCTTCCTGTCATAAGGAGTAGAAATTTTCAACATATTAATTCTGCTTGATAGCTAATAACAAGTATCTCCCCTTCACGATCCATATATATATATATATATATATATATATATATATATATATATATATATATATATATATATATATATATATATATATATATATATATATATATATATATATATATATATAAAACGCTCAAATACACGACGTTATTCGTTGAAATTAACATTTTAAAGTTTGACTAGAGAGTTTCGCCCTGTAGTAGACCCCCTGGAAGTCCATAATACACGGATAGAAAACTGTTAACATTGAACCAAAAAATATGATTGTTGTTTCCAAATTGTCACATTTTATTGAAAACACTATGAAATTTATTGTTTCAACAAGATTTGTTAACATAATATTGTACGTTTACTTGCTAGGTGGACACGGTCGGTTAGAGTAGCCGTTCCACCAAGTGTTCGTCAAAGTAGTCGCTAGAGTATTCACTGTTGGTTAGAGCGAGACAAAGTAAACGTCAAAAACATTCCAACCAGTAATCTGAGTAAAAGAGCGAATATTTGTTTACCGGCAACCACGTGCTTATTGGCACCGCAAAAAAATACGAAAAAATATTTCATAAAGTTCTGCGACTGTAATATTGAAGAATTTATTTCATTTGAATAAATATTTGTAATCATTCAAATTAAGTTTTATAAGACATTAACATTGCCGTTCCCCCTCGATTTTTGCGCTTACTCTGAGTAGCCGTAAAAGTAATCGGGAAAATTTTGATAGCGAGTAAATCCACAATATCAATAACAAAATGTATTTATTTCAACAATACATTTTATAAATGAGCTTTGAGAAAAAGCTCGCCTCACTTCAATGTACACATTTGAAAATAACCACAGTAGGTTTTTAGTGGACCATATTTGATATTAAATGTGTATCCTTGAAAACTTCAAAACCATTCGAAAAATTCAACTCGCTGACGTTTCTTTTAGTAAATGACACTAAATAGCTGTAATGCTTCATCAATTTCTTCAATGGCTTTAACCAACTAGAACTTGACCTTTTTTTCAACTTAGTGTTCTTTTAGCATTTCCATATTTATTAATTGTAAGCTTTCCTATGCCCACCAATTGCATGAATATGTATCTTCTGTGACAAGAACAATGGCTATATGAGATATTATTTTGATGTTTGTCAGATCGTTTTGTTTGAGTTAGTTAGGTACATAATAACGAAGTAATTAAGCACGCTCAATAATAACATGCTTGTTATTATTAATTAGTCCAGTTTTATTGATTTTACGTTAAATATTATCATTTTTACAATACTTATACAATACAATAAAATATTTATAATAATTTGCATGTGACGATTAAAATTGTTTGCAAAAAACAAATAGGGTATTTGTGGTTGTTTGGCTTGATTTTAGTAAACAAATCTTTTTTTTAATCTTTATTTAGGTAGTAAACAAATCGTGCTACCATCAAATTCAACCAAAAACTTGTTTTTCCAAGTGGGCAGAAATGCAACGGACCAAGTGGCCAGAAATGTACCGAATACTGCTATTGCCAATTGGTAAGGATTTTTTTATCTATATTAATATTTATGATAATTAATTATATTATTTTTATTAAATATTATTTTCAGATGTTATGATTTGGATTCAAATGTGGCACCGCAAACTTCCGATAGGAGAGCATAGCAAGCATACGGAAAGACGGAATTACCTCAAAATAAATCCCAAAATGTGTACGGGAGGAAGAAATAAATAGAGTGATAAAATGTAAAACATAATAAAGAAAAAAAATATAAAAATATTTTGATAATAAAGCCACAATGCATTTCCCTATTTATTTTTCAACCGAATTATTTATTGAAACAAACATACTTCTCTTTTTGAATCAACACTAAATCTCTTTTAAAATCAATAATATTATTTTTGATTTGATATAGAACGTTGAAAACTTATGAAAGCTTTCTGAACCCATAGCTTTCAAAGCTTTTGTTAAAACAATAATACTGGATTGTTGAAACAACAATAATTCTTATTACCGCCAAAACAATGCGAAATTCTTGTTGAATTTATGTATGATATTATTGTTTTTAAAATAGTTTTTTCTGCGTGTAGGAAATTGCTTCCCTATCCTATAGACCTGTGCAGGAGTTCATCAAATTTACTCACCTGATGGATTTTGACATTTGAGCGGGTCGTCTTCTCGAACAAAAGTTCATTTTGCATTCATTATGCGACCCGCTCAAACGTCATAATTTCTTGGGGGAGTTCATTTTGCGTTAGTCTATAGTCGACACTTCATTTGATTTTCCTGTTTCGTTTCGGGACGTTCTTCTTCCCTATAAGCCATTTTATAGAAAGCTCAAATGACAGGAGACCAAACACTAATATTTACATTTTACAAGGAACATTTGCGAAAATGAAATGAAATGATGATGATGAAGATGAAATGATGATGGTTTACATGCAAATTTACCAAAACAAAGACCGCTCGTCCACTCAAAATTTCGATCAACTGTTCGAATCTGTCTCATAAAATGGCTTATTATGGACCCCCCAAAAAATCCTATAATGGATGTTTATTTTTTATAGAACTGAAAAAAATCAACTAATTTTACTTTCCATAGCATTTCTAATGCATGCAATCCAATCATAGGAATGTAAGGTAGGTTCACCCGATGGAATTTCATAGAAAAATGTTTACTTTGTGCTGTAATAATGCAAAAATGGCAGGAGGATCCACTATTGATTGGGGGTCCACTATTCGGCACTTTACCCTAATTTTATTTGCTAATTATTTATCTAATACATGCATTCATCTCTTAGACTAGGTGTTCCGTGTTTTCTTAACACTATCATCCTTATTTGCTATGTTATATTTTAGTTATTATTACCCTTATGTTACCGACAGGGTACCCGGGTACCTTTTTCGTTTTCAAGTGAATTTTTTTTAGGGTTCTAAACATCACAGGAAATTAAAACTCCGTGACATCTTCAAACTCGGCAAAATTTAGGTTTGGGTGGTATCAAAATGAAAATCCAGTAAGGGGGGGCTTGGGGAGGTCCTAAATATTTTTACCCCGTAACGTACCGACAGGAAATTCGTCCTCTATCCGATCCATGTTACATAGAACCGATTCGGATTACCTGGTTACTGGAATTCCGAATTAGCTAGACCATGTCTCAAAATTGGATAAGTTGATGCTATAGAAACCAAGTGATGATTTCTTGTATCCTAAGCAACCAATTCAGTAGAAAATTCGAGGATTATGGCTCCATAACGTATTAGGACCACAATGGATGGATAACAACCGGAACGGTCATTCTGGAACAAGTTCCCGGAGGGCCCATAGGGGCCATAAAATCATTTAGAATAAATCCTGGCAATATGGATATCAAAATTTTTGGAATGGTTCCGGAAACATGTTTTCCATGTAATTGAGACCATAGGATGGATAACAACCGGAACGGTCATCCTGGAACAGGTTCCCGTGTGCCCTATAGTGGCCACAAATTCATTGAAACCTTGGCAATATGGGTATCAAAATTCTTGGAATTGTTTGGGAAACATGTTTTCCATGTAGTTGAGATCATAGAATGGATAACGACCGGAACGGTCATCCTGGAACAGGTTCCCGTGGGCCCTATAGTGGCCACAAATTAATTTAGAAGAAACCCTGGCAATATGGGTATCAAAATTCTTCGAATTGTTCCGGAAACATTTTTTCCATGTAATTGAGACCATAGGATGGAAAACAACCGGAACGGTCATTCTGGAACAGGTTCCCGTGGGCCCTATAATGGCCACAAAATCATTTAGAATAAACCCTGGCAATATGGGTTTGTGTCCACTTACATCCATCTTACAGTCTCCATATTGTGAGGTGAAGAATTTAGAGTGTAGACTAATGAACACTTAGAGTGAACTCCAGATAATCTCCAGTGTATGAGCACAGAATTCAATATAGACAGTATAAGCTTGAACTCGCAACCGAACGGTCTTTTCTCTATACTATCCGAAAGCAACCCATTCCCAGTCGAATTAAAGTCGTAACAATTGGCGACGAGGATAAAACCGGCGCGGAGTGACGGGACGTTTGTGCGGGTCGTGACAGATACCCAGTGTTTCACGGAATAAGTGAAATTCTAGTAGTTCCACATGGCTACAGGAAGTGATAGTAAAGATGCCATACCCCAGACGGTATCGGTGACACCGGTAGTGGAAAAGAGAACAAAGGGAAAGTTCCCAATGTACGTGGCTGGTCTCAATGTGAGTTCGTATTTGCAGACTGTGGACATTTTCTTTGCATTAAACAAAACCCCAGCTGAAGAAAAAGCACTGGAATTTATTACGAGTGTTGGGCAAGAAACAGCAAACCGCATTATAGGAAGTTTCAAACCTGAAAAAATAGTTAATAAAACGTATGATCAAATCATCGAACAGTTTAAGAAACTACATGAAGAAAACAAAAACGTGTTCGCCGAACGTTATCGTTTGATTACTCGCAAACATGCAATAGGTGAGACTCTCGATGATTTTACTATTGATTTGCAAGATATTGTAGAGCACTGTAGTGTGAGTGTGGAAACCGAAGCTACCTTAGTACAATCCGTATTTGTAGCAGGACTGAGAAACGATAAAACCCGCGAGACCATTTTACGTGAAGCAAGTGATAGACTTAGTTTGGCACAATTATTAGAAAAAGCGAAAATGATTGAGATTGCGGTTCACGAATCTAGAAAAATGGCCCGTAGTGAAATAAGCGAGGTGAACTATTTTGACCGTCGTGGTTCGTACAGTCAATCTCGTAACGTAGTGCAGAAAGGGAAGTTTGGCGAAGCAAGCAACTCATGGAGAGGGCAAGGTGTTTCAACAAGTCATGGTGGAACATTCAAACCCAATAACCAAACCGTGTGTTACAATTGTTATAACAAGGGCCACCTGTCATACGACTGCATGCTACCGAAGGCCAAAAAACCTAGATCTAGTGCTCCAACACAAAGAAGCTATGGGAATAGGAAACGTGCTTTCGAACAACGGATTAATCAACTGACGGCTGCCATGGAGGAACTCAAATCTTCGTTTAATCATGAGGATCAGCAGTGTGACAAGCAATCCAGTGGAGGATCTGACGACGACGAAGACGACGAGCAGTCAGCTAACTGGGTAAATAATGTATTGCTCGGTAAGTCAAGTAATATAACACCAGCTATTGTGGAAATAATCGTGAATAACAGAAAATTGGCAATGGAATGTGATACCGGTGCGTGTGCTACGATATGTTCACTTAAAACTTACAAAGCTTAATTTAGCAACATAGAACTAATACCTATAAAAAGAAGCTTTTTCGTTATATCCGGGGATAAGGTTTCGGTGTTAGGAACAATACAGGTACAAGTTCAGTTGAGAGAAGTTATAAAAAACCTAACAATGATTGTAATCAAATCTGCACGTGATTTTGTCCCTCTGTTAGGAAGGGATTGGCTGAATATATTTTTTCCAAACTGGAGACACAAACCGTCTAAGACGAATTAAGTACTGTCCATTTAATTCCACCAGTTAACTGGTGGAATTAAATGGACAGTACTTAATTCGTCTTAGACGGTTTAATACATTCCACTAAACGAGCTTAATATACTTTTCTGGAGACACAACTTTACACTTAATTCACTCCATTCAACAGTACACGCAACACACCATCAATGGATTCAACAACTCGTACAAAATTTGAAGAGTTCATTTCCAAAAGCTTTCGATGATGATTTGACCGAACCTATCAAGAATGTAGTGGTAGACATAAAGATCGATCCACTCGCAAAACCAATAATACACAAACCTTATACTGTGGCCTTCAAACATAGAGAGAAGGTAGCTAAATACTTAGATGACCTCGAGGCAAAAGGGATTATCGAGAAAGTGCAATATGCTGAGTGGGCCTCTCCTATCGTTGTGGTGGTAAAATCAAATAAGGTTGACATTCGAATTTGCATGGACGGCTCAAAAACAGTTAATCCACACATTATAACTCATCACTACCCTCTACCTCTAATTGAGGAACTAATCACTAATAAAAGCGGTGCAAAGAAATTTGCTCTAAGGTACCCCGGGGCAAGTGAAAATACGGGGTAAGTGGGTACTATGGCTGCCAATTAATCGGTGAACGTTTTTAGTGGTAACAATGTTCTAGAAAGATGAAGCAGAATTATCAAAGAATTCGCCTGACACAAAAAAATTTGGAATCAAAACCATTTGCGGCACCATACTAATGGTATTGTTCAATCAAGACTTTAAACTACCGGCAAAATCTATCACTTTTATTTTTATTCAATGGATTTTCAACAAAATAGTCGTTCCTAAATTCATCATTGATGTGGAAAGTGAATATTTTGAGCAATTAAATAATTGTGTGACATCAAAAACGATTTAAAAGTTTTGATTAAAGCCAAAATCTGCAATTTTCACTTTCCCTTGATTTTAAACATACATGGGGCAAGTGGGACATATTTGAACAACATTTTCGATAGGGCCATTTTACCTGTTTTTAGATTGTTGTCTAGTGAAAAATAACTTCGACACTCATATGTCATATGGATCTGAATCATATGCAGTTGATATCGTTGGTTTAGTTGTTAAGAAGTAGTGTACAGTTGATTTACCTAATGTGTATTTTACTTTCTGAAAATTATCTCCCTCATGGAAAAGAGCAATGGTTATATCTATGCAAAATTTTCCGTTTACAGTGCAAACAATCTATTTATTCTACAATAGATCAACAGGTTTTGTCTTGTGTTTTGCTATTTTTAAACTTCGCATCAGATTAACAGATTTTAAGATAAATAAAGTGCTTAAGACATGAATTGGCCATTTCGTTCTATTACAAATTTACAACACCGCCTGAATAAAAACGTTCCTTTTGAGGTTCTAGTTTATGTAATAATTTGTGTTAAACAGAGAAACATTTATTCGAAAAGTGAACAAAGATTTGCTTATCTCTTCCATCTAACACATTTGGTAAGAAAGTAAGCTAATGTAAAGCCAGACAACAGACAATTAAACGGTAAACCGGATGTTGCCTTGATTTTATATCTGCTAACATTGTAATCCCTTTCTTTTGCCAAAAACAAAAGTCTGACAAGCAATAAACCTCCATCCATGATCTGAAATGCTACGACTCAGAAATAACATGAACATTATATCTACATTTAGTTTCGTTCGACAGTATAGAGCAGAATAGGTCCCACTTGCCCCGTTTGAAGGGGTAAGTGGGTCCCACAGGTAAATTTATTGAAAGTCACTACCAATATTTTTGTAACTGAATAAATTACTCACAACACGTCTACACTTCAACAACGGAAGCATATAATGATGTATCCGTGGTTAATGTCCTGAAATACCTTGTTTTCTAAGTATGCTTTGGAGATTTTGCTGAACTAGCGTTTTTTTAGGTCCCACTTGCCCCGGGGTACCTTAATTGATTTACGAGGAGCGTACCAGCAATTAGAAGTGTCTGAAGCGACAAAAAAATTATTAGTGATTAATACACATAAAGGCCTATATGCTTTTAAACGATTGCCCTTCGGTGTTAAGGACATAGTTGGAAGAGTACCACGATGGCAGTCAATATGGCACCGGACCTTCCACGGGTCAACCCCACACCTCCCGCACTCCTTTCCCACCAACATTCGGATGCATCGAACAGCATCGAATAAAAGTCTAATATTGAAATTACTAACCTGTTCACTGCATATTTATTCACTTCCTATGATAATGGACATGTTTATCCAAAGAGTCCTTTGTATTTCGGCTTGAATATTATCCTAAATCAGCAGTTTCGTGCCAATTTAAAAGCGGTTCGCGATTTGGTGGGTTTATCACTGCACTTCACTTCTTCTCCACGGGTCAACCCCACACCTCCCGCACTCCTCTCCCACCAACATTCGGATGCATCGAACAGCATCGAATAAAAGTCTAATATTGAAATTACTAACCTGTTCACAGCATATTTATTCACTTCCTATGATAATGGACATGTTTATAAAAGGGTCCTTTGTATTTCGGCTGGAATATTATCCTAAATCAGCAGTTTCGTGCCAATTTAAAAGCGGTTCGCGATTTGGTGGGTTTATCACTGCACTTCACTTCTTCTCAAAGGGCACGCAAAAAATCAAATTTTTACTCACTTCTCTGCACATGAGCTGCCCGAAATGTTGATGGAATGCAAATTAAACATCACTTTTCGAAATCAGTCACTTGTTTACACCGAAAACTTAATATAAACTGCTATTTTTGCCCGAAATAAAAACGATTAAAAACTGATCGCGGAGCGAATGTAAACACCGCGGTGCACCGGAACCGGCAGCAGCAAACTAATAAGTAGGGTGGTTCAAAAAGTAATTTTGCTCCGCCACGCTCAGTCGATTATGATTTATAATTTGGGTGTCATCCAATGGTTTGGGCTGGTTTGAATAGAGGCTTACCGTGCACAAGTCGTTTCAGGTTTGTATGACAGTTGATATGCCGAGGTTGAATTTTACATTATTCTGATTCCGGCACTCCATCATTGGGCGCTAGCGAAGTGGAGACCGTATGACTTGATGAAATATTCAAGATCTTCAATTCCATATACAATCCATATTAAATGGTCGTTCCAATAGTTAGGAGTCGATTTTAATCGAGGTTGCGAATCTTTCGCATGATAATTAGGCTTCTCAGAAGGCATCAGTGAAACGTGCAATTCAACAAAATACCCAGAATTTGTCTGTGATATCTATCGCACCAGGGGCAGATTCTTCTATAGTCTAGTCTACACTATCGCAGATGCTTCATACAAAAAGTATGACATAAGGGTGAGTGGGGTATAAAAAGCTATATTTGCGTTACGTAATCAATGGATCTTTCCTGCGGTGCGATTTTCGTTCAGTGAAGTCTCTGGAATGTTGCTTTCAGCTATGTGGGATCTCTTTTCGCCAGTGTTTGGAGGAGGCGCCGTAGCCAGTGTAATAAAAGGTTTAGTTTCCCATACTAGTTTTCATAAAAACCGGCTTGCGCTGAACCAGTTTTTGTTCAAATCGGTTTTTTGAGGACACTCGGAGTATGGGACGGAATCGAGTGAGCGTGGTGGAGCTGGGTCGTTTTTTGACCCACCCTACTAATATTATTTGTTATTTTATAAATACGACACCAATACTACTACAGTATATGACAGTTTTTATTGTACCAATACTTTCAAAGCTTTGTTTTGGTACTCAACCCACCTTCACCTTAAACCAGCAGCCACTCTTTTCCAATCAGCTATGGATACACTTTTGATGGGAATTCCTGGTGTCCAAGTCTATATTGACGACATCCTTATATGGGCAGAAAACGATGAAGAACTTGAAAAAATCAAAACAGTTTTGGAGAGATTGGAAAAACACAATGTTAAAATCAATGCCGAAAAAAGGTCAGTGGTTCGTTTCCCATGTGAAGTATTTGGGCCACATTCTTTCGGAGGCAGGGGTATCGCCAAACCCGGAGAAAGTGGAAGCAATTATGGCCGTGCCAGCGCCAAAAACGAAGACGCAACTCAAGTCATTTCTCGGCATGATTACATTTTATGCCAAATTCATACCAAAACTGAATATTTTGCTTTCTCCATTATATAATTTATTAACAAAAGATGCTATATGGTGTTGGGACGAATCGTGCCAAAAAGCCTTAGAAAACAGCAAAAAGGCTATTTGTAGTGCGCATGTCCTCACACATTTCGATCCTTCCAAGCCAATAACGATTACGTGTGATGCAAGCGATGATGGTATATCAGGAGTTCTTAGTCATAGAATTGACGAGTTTGAAAAACCAGTGTTTTTCGTTTCTCGTAGACTTTCCAAAGCTGAAAGGAAATACCCTATTTTACACAGGGAAGCGCTAGCTATAGTTTTCTCTATGGAAAAATTTTATAAATATATTTTAGGTCAAAAAGTGAACATAGTTACGGATCATAAGCCGTTGGTAGGACTGTTTAAAGGCAAGAAGAATGGCCCTACTATTATTGCAAGTCGTTTAGAACGTAATTTTTCTAGATTATCAATATTTGATTTTACCATGACTTATAAACCCGGTAGAAATAATCACACAGCAGATTGTCTTTCAAGATTAACAAAACAGCAAAACTTAAGTGACGCCGACCTAAAGGAAAGTCTAAGAAGTACTCTGAATTGCGCACACTACTTGATACAAAATAATAAAGTCATTCTCAATGCTGAGGTGATATCGGTGGGAAACCAAACGCGACCTAGTTCTCTCCTCGATTATTAAATACGTTGAAGGTGGCTGGCCAAGTCAGGCTAGGAAAAACCATTTAAAGAATTTTTATGCTAAGCGACATGAATTGAGTGTAGAGTCCGGCTGCCTTATATTTCAATGCAAGACTGTTATACCAACAAGTTTAAAACAAAATGCTTTGCTTCTTTTGCATGCGAATCATAGGGGCATACAAAAAATGAAACAAATAGCTTGGGAATTCATGTACTAGGAAAAAATGGGTCAAGATATTGAAAGTTATGCGAAATCGTGTAAAACATGCCAGTTAAAAGGCATTGACCGAACACCTCGAATCTATGGTAATTGGCCAGCGACTTCCACTCCGTTTGAACGGGTGCACATTGATTTTTTTAAAAATTTTAATCGTACTTTTCTGATTTTGATAGATGCGTACTCACGATGGATAGAAATAAAAGCAATGAGCAAAACAACTTCCAATGACGTAGCAATAGAATTAGACAATATTTTTTCTACATTTGGTCTAGCGTCAATTATCGTAAGCGACAACGGGCCTCCTTTCAATAGTCACAATTTCGCTCAATATTGTAACACTAGGAACATAAAGCACATGTTTTCTCCACCGTATCACCCAGCCAGTAACGGGTTGGCAGAAAGAGCCGTTCAAACCACAAAAGCGGTGTTAGATAAAATTATAAGCGAGAAAGATTTGCTCTCATCATTACAGATCGCGAATAAAATACGAACGTTCTTGTATCATCATCATCAAACCCCGTCGACAGGCGATAAAATCATACCGAATGAACGAGTTTTCTCATTTGTCCCACGTTCTGAATTATCTAATTTAAGACAAATAGATTTCACCCGTAAGCCAAACGAAACTGAACCTTTACAAAGCATGAAGTGGAAACCAACAGACAAAGTCATTTATACATATAAAGCAAATGGTAAAAGTTTCAAACATGAAGCAAAAATTATCAAACCTTTGTCTAAATTAGTCTATTTAATCGAGATAGGAGGTTCAACTAGAAGAGCACATGTAAATCAACTAAAACTTATACCTCAAACACCGCTTATCTTGAACAAGGACATAGAATTTAATAGTTCCCCAAACGATATCATAGATAACAGTTCTTGCACAAGCAGTCCAGATGAAGATTCAATCCAAGAGAAAGATTTAACTCCCCAAAAAATCATAGACCAGAATACAAACACAATCAACACGCCGTTCAAATAGAAATAAAATCTCCAGATACAGCAACTTGAACTTAGAAAAGTTGGCTAGAAAGAATGTATAATGGTGTATAAATATCAATTAGGAAAAGAATATTGTTGAAGGGGTGAGATGTGAGGTGAAGAATTTAGAGTGTAGACTAATGAACACTTAGAGTGAACTCCAGATAATCTCCAGTGTATGAGCACAGAATTCAATATAGACAGTATAAGCTTGAACTCGCAACCGAACGGTCTTTTCTCTATACTATCCGAAAGCAACCCATTCCCAGTCGAATTAAAGTCGTAACACATATTACAGTCTCAACTACTTGGAAAACATGCTTCCGTAACAATTACAAGAATTTTGATTCCCATATTGACAGGGTTTCTTCTAAATGAATTTGTGGCCACTTAAGGCCCCATGGGAACCTGTTTTAGGATGGCCGTTCCAATTGCCATCCATCATACGGTCTCAACTTTTTGGAAAACATGTTTCCGGAACAATTCCAAGAATTTTGATACCTGTATTGCCAGGTTTTATTCGATATAACCTATAAGGCCCCTATGGGCCCTCCGAGAACCTGTTCCAAAATGACCATTCCGGTTGTTATCCATCCTATGGTCTCAATTACACGGAAAACATGTTCCCGGAACAATTCCAAGAATTTTGTTACAGTAATATCCTGATTTTATCACCCCTGGTGAATTTTGGGGTGATAAAACAGGGTATGTGACAAAATTGAAAAAATAAAATATTTCCAATTTTTTACTTCATTCCACAAATATGAATCATTTTATGCCTTGGAAAAGCCAAATACGTGAACGATACCCGTTATTTCTTGTCGAAATTGCTTACAGAGTATTTACCAGGTACTCAAAAGTCGTTCGTAATAAACTACAGGTGGTGAAAGTTATTTCATAAAAATCAACTTGTCTCAACTTCAAATTCATTTAGAAGAAACCCTGGCAATATGGGAATCAAAATTCTTGTAATTGTTTCGGAAGCATGTTTTCCAAGTAGTTGAGACTGTAATATGGAGACTGTAAGATGGATGTAAGTGGACACAAACTCGTTTAGAAGAGATCCTGGCATCCAAATTCTTGGAATTGTTTTGGAAACATGTTTTCCAAGAAGATGGGACCGATGCTGGGTTATTAGGCCGAATGGCCATTAGACCGAACGGACATTAGGCCGAATGAACATTAGGTCGAACGACAAGTTAGGAGTGAATATTCGAATCAAATATTTTTAAAAATTATAGTCATCCTTTTAAACGATTATGATAGGAGTTCGACTGATCAGGGTAATTATGATACGTTTCGGTTATGCAGTCTCAGTAATCAAACGATAATTTTGATTTTATCCCAACGTTTCGACCACTTTTCGGGTCTTCTTCAGGGGAAAGTCGGTGTTATCGTTTTTCGTTTGGCTTTGGTTGAACATAAAATTGTAAGTGTCAAGTTTGTGGTGTACATCAGTATTAAAGTCAGTAGGGCTCCAAATTAAACTTGTTATTTTTGTTTTTTGGGCACCGTATAGTACTTAGAAAAAATGTCTAATACGACTAACAAGTGGGCATTGCCTTGCTTGCTTCGGGGAAGTGATTGTATGTAGTCCATACACATAATTTGGGATGGTCTGGTCGCAATTCGCTGCTTCCCCATTTCTGGAGCCGTTGATAATGTGGAGTGCTTATTCTCCTTACACACAAAAACAATCGTTGGTAAAATTAAGAAAAACGTTGGTAAAATTGAGAAAACCAGTTAGTGATTTTCAGTAGAAAGTATAAACTTGTTAAAACTACAATTCCAAAAATGACACTTTTGAAGGAACTTCAACAAGAGCCGACTTTTCAAAGTAATATTTTCCTCTCAAAGCTAAATGCATGTTTTGCAGTTGAATCAAGTAGTGATTCTATCAAAATAACAAGTGGTCTGCGCTTTCAATTTAAGTCAAACATGTCAAAATAATACTTTACATATATTCAAAACAACTATTCTATTTTAACTTCATTTTTTTATTTTTATGTTTTTGAAATTGCATCATATAAAATTTTCGCCATTATTCATGCATGTTACGAACAGGCGAGCAAACTGGTCCACCACATCTAGAAAGAACTCTTTCTACTGACGGCGCATTGGTATTAGCTGAAATTACGGAAGTTCCACCAGCAGCTGTTTTTTTCTGCTGTAGATGGATGTGGATTCGCCGTAAACTGCCATAAATAGAAGAAGATGCAGCGGAAAATCGATGGTTTAAAGGACATCAGGGCCAGTGAAGATAGCGAAGACGAGCTCGAGCGACGGCTACCAATCTTCGTAGGTCGTACATTTACATTTGTACCAAATGAATGTACGTCGATTCGATGGAAGAAGATGCATATGGGAGCTGCAACACGGTACCGTAATTCTGCTGTTTCCATGGTGAGGATTAAACAGTTTATTATTATACTGACTCTATAACTGATGAATTCGAGGTGCATTTGAAAAATATACTTTACTTTACCGGTAGCGATGCTGACTTCCGCTTTCTGCTGGATCAAACGATGGTGGCAGCGCCGTTTCCTTATGAATGGTATCTTTTGTGGACGGTGCATGTGATAACCGAAGTTCCGAGATTGGCTTTTAAGCAAAAGTTTCGCAGAACACATCTTGAATTAAAATATAACACGAATTTAAGGTGAAGGTGGGTTGAGTACCAAAACAAAGCTTTGAAAGTATTGGTACAATAAAAACTGTCATATACTGTAGTAGTATTGGTGTCGCATTTATAAAATAACAAATAATATTAGTAGGGTGGTTCAAAAAACGTCCCAGCTCAACCACGCTCACTCGATTCCGTCCCATGCTCCGAGTTCCCTAAAAAAACCGATTTGAACAAAAACTGGTTGAGCGCAAGCCGGTTCAAGTTTGTATGAAAACTAGTATGGGAAACTAAACCTTTTATTACACTGGCTACGGCGCCTCCCCTCCAAACGCTGGCGAAAAGAGAACCCACATAGCTGAAAGCAACATTCCAGAGACTTCACTGAACGAAAACCGCACTGCAGGAAAGATCAATTGATAACGTAACGCAAATATAGCATTTTATACCGCACTCACCCTTATGTCACACTTCTTGTATGAAGCATCTGCCCCTGGTGCGATTGTGTAGACTAGACTAGACTAGAAGTATCTGCCCCTGGTGCGATAGATATCACAAACAAATTCTGGGTATTTTGTTGAATTGCACGTTTCACTGATGCCTTCTGAGAAACCAAATTATCATGCGAAAGATTCGCAACCTCGATTAAAATCGACTCCCAACTATTGGAACGACCATTCAATATGGATTGTCTATGGAGTTGAAGCTCTTGAATATTTCATCCAGTCATATGATCTCCCCCCTCGCTAACGCCCAATGACGGAGTGCCAGAATCAGAATAATGTCAAATTCAACCTCGCCATATCAACTGTCATACAAATCTGAAACGACTTGTGCACGGTAAGCCTCTATTCAATCCAGCCAAAACCATTGGATGACACCCAAATTATAAATCATAATCGACTGAGCGTGGCGGAGCAAAATTATTTTTTGAACCACCCTACTTATTAGTTTGCTGCTGCCGGTGCCGGTGCACCGCGGTGTTTACATTCGCTCCGCGATCAGTTTTTAATCGTTTTTTTCGGGCAAAAATAGCAGTTTATATTATGTTTTCGGTTTAAACAAGTGACAGATATCGAAAAGTGATGTTTAATTTGCATTCCATCAACATTTCGGGCTGCTCATGTGCGGAGAAGTGAGTAAAAACTTGATTTTTTCAGTGCCCTTTGAGAAGAAGTGAAGTGCAGTGATGAACCCACCAAATCGCGAACGGCTATTAAATTGGCACGAAACTGCTGATTTATGATAATATTCGAGCCGAAATACATGGGACTCTTTGGATAAACATGTTCATTATCACGGGAAGTGAAAAAATATGCTGTGAACAGGTTAGTAATTTCAATATTAGATTTTTGTTCGATGCTGTTCAATGCATCCGAATGTTGGTGGGAGAGGAGTGCGGGAGGGTTGGGGTCGACCCGTGGAAGGTCCGGTGCCATATTGACTGCCATCTTGGTACTCTACCAACTATGTCCTTAAATAAATAACTTAGGATTCTTGTTACATTTAATTTCATTCTTACCTTTAATCCCCTTAATTCTAGCTCCGTTTTTTCGCCGACGGCAAAACAAAATGACGAAATAAAGATCTCTAACACACGTGTTTACTCAACGATAGCTTTATTCAGAATGATAAAAAGGCGGGTAACAGAGTTTCAAGAATGGTGCATATAAAAGGTAGGACAATTTGACATTCGGCTTACACTCTAAAACGAACTCAATCAACTATTATTATTTACGCTGCTGTCTGTTTCACAACACCCCCTCTCAGACCAAGCGTGAAGCAATGTTTCTTGAAACAGCTAGCTGGAAGGCTCTTGGTGAACATATCTGCAACCTGCTCCTGCGTCGGTATGTACTGCACTCATATTTCACCAGATTGAATACACTCACGGATAAAGTGGTATCGTAAATCCAAATGCTTCAATCTTTTCTGGTCACATGGTTCGTTGGCGATGTGAATACACGACTGGTTGTCTTCATATAGCTTTGTAGGATTGCGGCAATCGATTCCTAGATCCTTCAATATATTTCTTGTCCATATTGCATCACAAGCGGCGTTACTTAGCGACACGTACTCCGCCTCTGTAGATGACAAAGCGACGGTCGTCTGCTTCCTTGTAGTCCACAGTATTGAATTCCCAAACACCTGGAACAAACTTCCGGATGTTGATCTGCGGTCATTGATGTCGCTTCCCCAATCGGCATCGGCGTATCCAACTAGAGGCTCCGGGTTCTCATTGCGTCTGTAGACCAAACTGTAGTCCTTCGTTCCTTGTAGGTAACGCAATACCCTTTTTAAATGTGTCCAGTGAGTGTCTGTTGCACGGCTTTGGAAACGACTGAGGAAATTTACCGCTGAACTGATATCGGGGCGCGACGAAAGCATGAGGTATGTTAAACATCCGACAAGCTCCCGATATGGATGCTGCGTCACCGGATCTGACATGTTCTTCTCCAACTTGAGGTTGACTTCCAAAGGTGTGGACACCGGTCTACAATTATTCATACCGAATCGCTTCAACAAGGCACTGATGTACTGAGTCTGGTTTATAGTCAATGTGCCTTTTCCAAGTTTCTCTCAACTTTCAAACCAAGGAAATGGTTGAGTTCATTCATGTCATCCATTTCAAACTCATGGGTCAAGCTACGTTTGATCTCTTTCAGTTCGTCCAATGAACTAGTTGCCAAAATAATGTCATCGACATACAAAATCAGATAGGAGACCAAACCATTTTTATTACGAACGTACAGGCAGCTGTCGTGTTGAGAACGATTGAACCCAAGATGTAGCATAAATTTATTAAATCTTCCGTTCCAGCTACGAGGTGCCTGTTTTAACCCGTACAGGGATTTGTTTAGCCTACATACTTTTCTCCCCCTCTCAAATCCTGGAGGTAGGCGCATGAAAACGGTTTCAGATGTACGTGAAGGTTCTTTTGAACAGCCACCGCTAATAAAGTACGCACAGTACTTATGCGAACAACTGGTGCGTACGTTTCTTGGTAATCAAACCCATGGCGTTGGGAGCAGCCTTTCGCCACTAAACGGGCCTTGTATCTATCAATACTTCCATCGGTCTTGTATTTGATTTTAAATACCCACTTACTTGGAATGACACGCTTCCCAGCAGGAAGGTCCACAAGGTCCCACGTGTGGTTCTTTTCCAACGACTGCATCTCGTCCTTGATCGCCATTTTCCATTCTTCCCAATCCTCTCGCTTACGCAATTCTTCAATGTTGTCCGGCAACTCTTCCACGTAGTTTTCAGCATTCAACGCGAAAGCTACGCACACTTCATATTCTGAAAGATGTTTCGGAGGCCTGCGTTGTCGATCACTTCTTCTCAATGGTTCACTTTCTTCCTCCGCACTTACGTATTCTTCATGTTGATCTTGTTCTTCCTCAGAGTCTTCATCACTTCGGTTCTTCGTTTCGTCCACGACTTCAAACCTTTGTCCAGATTCCGGTTCCGGTAGGAGGTCGGAAACCAAATGATCGTTCGTGAACACTTCCGGGTGAATGCTTTGCTTTACTGGAATCTCTTCTACCACAACGTCATGACAAACTATAACTTTCCGCTGTTCCGGGTCCCACGCTCGGTTACCGTAAAAACCATAACCGATCAAATAGCACACGCGACTTTTGACGTCCAATTTGGAACGTTTTTCTTTCGGGATATGACAAAACATTTTGCTTCCGAACACTCGTAGTCTTGATACATTTGGCTTCCGTCCGTACCACATTTCATACGGCGTTTTCATAATCGCTAGCGCACCAGTCGGGCTCCGATTAATGACGTGAACCGCCGCCTGTACCGCTTCCGACCACAACATTCGATTAATGCCCGATTCATCCAACATTGCACGCGCGCGTTCGAGAATCGTTCTGTTCATACGCTCCGCAACACCCCTTTGTTGCGGCGTATAATGTACTCTTGGTTCCATTAAGATTCCTGATTCACTGCAATACGTCATCAGTTCTTCGTTTATATACTCGGTTCCGTTGTCACTACGAAGTCTCGCGATCTTCCGCTCAAAATGTGCAGTAGCCATCGCGGCATACTTTTTGAACGCACTTACCACATCACTTTTTGCTTTTAGCACGTACACTGCCGTAAAGTGCGTGTATAAATGTCACAAAAATCTTCTTTGCGTCCCAAGACTCCGGCTTGAACGGACCACATACGTCCGTGTGAATTAACTCCAAGGGACGAGACGAACGAGCTCTAACACACTCTTCGAAAGGTAGCTTCGACTGCTTACCCATCATACACGGTTCACAGATTTTCACATTGTCAGTAGCTTGCAAATTACCTTCGATCCCTTCGATCATATCATTTCGGATCAGTTTCATTAGGCCAGACTTACCAATGTGACCGAACCTACGATGCCATAATGAAAGTTGACTTTCTGAATCACCGATCATGGCAGAAGACACTTTCATAACATCCACTTTAAGCTCGTACAATCGACCCTTACGTTCCGCAGTACACAACACTTTTCCGTTCTTCATGATTCGCGCACTATCTCTTCCGAAAACCACCTCCATTCCGCGTTCCGCAACTCTTTTTACGGAGAACAAGTTGGTATACAAGCCAGGAACAAACAAAACGTCGTACACTGTGCAGCATAGCTGCTTCCCGTTCACCGTTACACTCATTTTGACGTCGCCGACTGTGCGACTAACCAGTGACACACCCGACTTAGCAACATTTATCACTGTCGGTACTCCCGAGCTTCGCATATTTATGAGACAGCTTCTGTCATTTACCATGTGCTCCGAAGCACCGCTATCGAGCACCCAACGAAAACCACTACCAGCACTATGCAAAGCATCTTGTTCTAGGCTCGCGACAAAAGCGATATCATCGTTTTCCACTTCAGCCCTGTGCGCTCCGGGCCTATTCTTCTTCTTTACTTGTTTGCGATCATTACATTCTCGATCCGGCCATTTATTTTCAGGACAGTCCACTCGCTTATGACCCGGTTTTCCGCATGAATGACACTTGAATGGGAACTTAGACCCTCTTCCGACAAAAGCCGTTCCCGGATCCAAAACTTTTGAATTTCCACTGAACTGCCGTTTTACATCTTCACTGAGCAGTCTCGATTTAACAAAATCCATAGAGCACTGCTGCACCGGAAGCGTTTCCAGTACGGTAATCAACTGTTCATACGACTTTGGCATTGATTGAAGCAAGAAAAATACCAGAACCGGCTCATCAAACTTAATATTTGCCGATTCCAACTCCCGCACAACTTTCTCAAACGACAAAATGTGCTCTTCCATAGAACGACCATCACTGTACTTTGCACCGGTCAACTGCTTCAACAAGAAAAACACTCCCGAAACACCTTTTTGCTCGAATGTTTGCTTCAGCACTGCCCAAATAGCCTTTGGTGACGTTTTTCCACGAATATATTCCAGTTGTGAATTCGCAATTTTGTGAATTAACACCGATTTACACTTTGCGTCTTCTTTCTTCCGTTTTTCTCGCTTATCTTCTTTTTCCGCTTTCACTGCCGCAGAACCAGTCGGATCATCCGGATAAAACACTTCCTCTTCCAGTCGCTTTTCGATACAATGCAACAACCCCAACTCTTCCAGATATGCTTGCATACGAAAGCTCCACGTCGAGTAATTTCTACCGTCGAACAAATACACTCGCTGTGTACGTTCATCTTCCATTTTGCCGAACGAAAAAAATGGCGTCGAAATCAGCAAACTCTACCGCCGAACCGTTTCCACCGAAAATTTTTCGCCCGCGTTCTTGATTCCACTTGCGACCGAAAGCACTTTACTTTTCCGCTACCTTTCGCGCATCGATTTTCCAATCGAAAAGATTATGGAAAAATTCTCGTGACTGAGGCCATAACCTGACGAAATAAAGATCTCTAACACACGTGTTTACTCAACGATAGCTTTATTCAGAATGATAAAAAGGCGGGTAACAGAGTTTCAAGAATGGTGCATATAAAAGGTAGGACAATTTGACATTCGGCTTACACTCTAAAAAAAAGATATTTTAGTTACTAGATAAAGATTGTCGCTGTCGTCGCTGTCCGGAACATCTTTTGCTGGCGAGGCGATGTCAAAGAAGGAAAATCCATACGATTTGACAGGTATGTACCACACATGTTTCGGACAGCAGTACAAAGGGAACAGTAGCGACAATCTTTATCTAGTAACTAAAATATCTTTTCTCTAAAACGAACTCAATCAACTATTATTATTTACGCTGCTGTCTGTTTCACAACACAAAATAAAATGACGGTTTAGTTACCAGATACTTGAGTCAGCGTAGCCAAAATTTTAGAGAATAACTAACTCTTTTGAAATCTTTCCATTTCTCGAAAGAAAAATTTCAACTTTTAAAATTACATTTTTTTATTTAGAAATCATTTCTTAAATTGAAAGTAAAATTTTCACATTAAGAGTTTTATTATTTAAATTAATCAAAATTGCTATATTTTCAAAATAAAAGTTGAAAATTGTTAGAAACACAATTATTTTTTTCTCTGTGTACAAGTCTCACACAATGCGATGTACTTTTTGATGTCAGCATTCATTCTGGGCCAGTAGTACTTGCGTTTGACTTTCTCAATGCACTTTTCGAACCCAATGTGCATCATTTCGTCATGCTCTTGCTGAATGACACGTTGGCGTTCGGACTCAGGCACGCATTCCATCCACTCAAACCTGTAGTCTAGAACGTCTGACTGTGCCGCAACAAATTTAAATAATTTTCCGTCTTCGATCCGGAAGTCGACGTACTTCTCGGGATCGGTTTCTACTGCCTCGAACAGAGCTCGATACCATTTGTCCGTCTCATTCACTTCTAGGGCTTCAATCGATCGGGATAAAGCATCCGGAACAATATTTTCCTTCCCTTTCATATGCTTTATCTCCATATCGAAGTGCTGCAGTATTATGCTCCATCGGCTCAAGTGGGATGACGATCTCCATTTGGCTCTCATTATGAACGAAAGCGCCGATGAATCCGTGATGAGTGTGAAATGTGTTCCCTCGATATAGCATCGGAACTTTTCAATGCAGCGAAGGGCAGCCAAGCCTTCTTTCTCCGCTGCATGATAGTTGAGCTCGGCACATTTCAGCTTCTCAGAGTGATACTCTATCACTCGCTCAATGCCATTATGCACCTGAGTGAGTACACCTGCTAGAGCCGTATCGCTGGCGTCCGTTTGTACGCAAAACGGTACGCTGAAGTCAGGGTTGGCCATCACTAGAGCAGTTATCAGCTTCTCCTTGATGGCTCTGAACGCGTTTTCTGCTGCCTCATTCCACCGCACTTTTTTCGGTTTGTTTTTCAACGGTGCGGTGCGTTCACTGAATTTATCGATAAACCTGCGGTAGTAGTTCACCATACCGAGGAATCTTCTCAATGACCTTATGGATTTTGGTGCCTCAAAGCCCAGGATCGCTTGGACTCGATCCGGGTTAGGCCGCAATCCTTTCTCAGAAAGGATATATCCGAGGTAAGGCAGTTCGTGACAACATAACTTAGATTTTTCCAGGTTAATGAAAAGGTTCGCCTCCTTCAATCTCCGAGCTAATTCCCTTAACATCGCGACATGCTCCTCGAAAGTATGACTCGCCACTACTATATCGTCTAAGTAAACGAATATAGCCGGCTCAAGCTTACCATGTCCGAGTACTCTATCCATAAGTTTACTGAGCGTTGCTGGACTATTGACTAGCCCGAAGGGCAACCTCGTAAATTGGAAAAGTCCCTTCCCCGGAACCGAGAAAGCGGTGAACCTCCTCGATGCACGATTCAAAGGAACTTGCAGGAAAGCCTGCGAAAGGTCGATTGTAGTTAAAAATCGGAAAGGACCTGGCTGACTAAGGATCCGATTTTGATGAGGGAGAGGATATGCATTCCTTTTTGTTCGCTCATTGAGCTTTCGTGCGTCGAGACAAAGTCTTATCTCTTCGCTGTCTCGCTTTTTAACCAGGACGGCTGGCAACGCCCAATCCGAGTCGGAAGGTTCGACCACTCCGTCCTTAATCATGTTGTCCAGTGCACGGTGGATTTTCTCCTGGATTACTGGACTCCACGGATACGGATTTTTCCGAACGGGATCAGCGTTGCCGAATTCGTCTCTCAGCTCGATCTTATGCTCAATGAGACTTGTTTATCCCAAATGCCCAGGACTTCCTGGTAGAAACAAACTTTTTGCTTCTTCCAGTTGTCGTTTTTGATCATCGTTTAGTTCACTAATCTCTTCTAATGGCAGCATCATCAATCGCATCAATGGGCTGAGATATCGTAGGGCGAATTCCGAAGGCTTGCCAGAAATCGTAGCCCAGAATGCAACGACGACTTAGACTTGGAGCTAACAGAACTGATAAGAGTTTGGTTTCTCCGTTAAAGGTTATTGGAATCTCTGTTGTCCCTCCCTAGCAGCACAAGTCGGACTGATTTGATTGCTGCAACTCAAATGTAACCAAATTCAGTTATATATAGGTTGCAGAAACTTCTATGCCACATGTGTGTTGCTCGGGCTATCACGTCTAAACTCTGTCCTCCGGCTGGAGGGCGTTTGTTCCGCTAGTACTCGGAACTGGATTATTTTGCCGCTGTGCAGTTTCAGGATTTGGATTTGGTTTGCATACTTCTTTTTGAAACTTGTCGGTTTTCTGGACACTGAGCTGCTGTTGTTTCCAAGGTCGTTTTTGAAATTGTTGATTGTCTTGTCTGAACTGCTGCTTTCCATTTGAGCTTCCCCGATCCTGGTTCCTATTCGGAAACCTATCCTGGTTTGCTCGGTATGGTTGCTGAGTTCTGACCTCGTCAATCTACACTACCTCTTTTCGCGAAAACCTACTCTCTCTCTCTCTTTTGATACATATGCCAGTTTATCGAATCGAATCTTTTACCAAAATCTTTCATTTTAGGTATGGAATTCTCATTCGTTGCCAGCATTGCAATTCTGCAATCTTCCCTAGTATTACGGAAGAGGACGTCAAACTTTCTTTTTTCGTCCCACGGGCTCGACATGCTGCGGAAGATCCGGACCATGTCCAAGTAAAAGTCCTGGAACTTCTCTCTGGGACCCTGCTTTCGATTGTTAGCCTGCCGCTCACAGATGTAATCTATATCGACTGGTAAGAACTCTTTTTTCAGTTCAGTCACTAATTCTTTCCATGTCCCTATATCGCTACTAACCTCCATAAACCAGGATCTCGCCTTCTGAGTGAACAGATGGTGAGCTCCCTGCAACAGCTCTGCCTCAGAAAATCCTTCTGACCTGGCGTTGAAATCGACTTCTTTTAAGAATTCGTTCAACCGTCTGCCATTATCAATTCCGTCGTATTTCAGCGACCACTTATGGATCGGGAACTTACTTCCGCTATTCAATGGTCTACTGTTATCCTTCCTTACCTCCTTCTTCTCATTGCTACTGTTTTCTACCACCTTCTCTTCTTCTGAATTTTTGAGCGTGTCCAACGACTCATTTCTTTGTTTTAACCAGCCTAAGAAATCTACCGATTTCGTCTGAACCTCCTCTACTTCTTTTTCCTCCGTCAAACGCTCTTCGATCTGAGTACTGTTTGATGTGCATGTATGAAGTTCCTGTTGCTGAACTCCGGGCTGGACAGATTCGAGCACAGTGATGCGTTGTAGCAATTGAGTCATAATCGCTTTCAATTATTTTATTTCGTCTGCGAATCCTTGTCCCTAGCACTAATTCTGTCAACCGTATTGCTATCTTTAGGATCGGTTTCCTTGCTATTCACAGACCTCTAACTCGTTTATTCATTCACGTTGTTTTCTTGCTCTACCTCATCGGTTTGGTTTTCTCCCCTAAGGGTGTTCAAGCTCTCGTTTATGATTGCTAATTCTGCCTCTCGCACCTCTAACAGAAGGGATGTGGCCGAATAGCATACATTGAGTAACTTGATACACTCCCCAGCTATCACTGCAAGGCTGTTCAATTCGTCGTCCTTCTTAGTGTTAGTTCTCAAACGCTGCATTCGGAAGAGAATGTGAATTAACCAAGTCTTAAACAATTGATCTGGAGCCTTTTTCATCGCACGCTTTTCCAAATGATTTTTGATTCCATTCAACGTATCGTCGCAAACCTCTAATTCATGAACTACCGATTCACCAACAAACAATGTTCTCAAGTTTGATTTTCCTTTTTCCTCTTTCAGGCGGCTACGCAGATTTCGTTCGGCAACGCTACGTGTTCCTTCTATCGGCATGCTACAGATCTTCAACTCGTACTCTAGCTCATCTATTGTCAGATGGCCAGGATTCATCGCGTGGTACCACGATACGAAATGGGACATAGCCATCTCTTCAACTGGCATTCAACTAAAAAAATCAAATATTGAATTAAAAAAGAAACTACGGAATTCTTCCAAGTGCATTACCACCTAAAAAAATTGAAAATCCTATAGAAAAGAAATTCTTCTGATCAAAGATTTTTTTTTTGTCTTTGTTTAGGAGACTTGCAGCCCGAGGCTGGCTCGTCTCCGGTTCTGGTCAAAGAAGCTGTAAATTAAAAAATCCTAAAATTTGTTCAAGCTCCCTAATGAAGCAAATAATTTGAAAATCCTAGTTTTAGTTTGTCTATCTTTGATAAACTTTAGTTTTTATTTGGTGTTTTACTCAACAGTCTGAAAGAATACAACACTGATCAAATACCGGAATTCTCCGACTAATTCATATGCTTTTAGTAAGTTTTGCTCAATGATGGGTAGCTATTCAGACCGTTCGCTTACTTCCAAGACCCCTCTTAATGAAAAAAAAAATTATATTGACCCTCATTCATCAATTGGTTGCCTGTTTTGTGTGCTTTGGTCAAGTTCGTTAGCGAAGTCTGGACGTTTTCCCAGAGATTTCTGCAAAGACACGAAATTGGCATTCAAGTGTACCCGGGCACTGATAATCTACGCAAATTTCAGTTTG
>NW_026942476.1:0-7006 GCF_024139115.2 Armigeres subalbatus
ATATTTCCGTGCAGTGCCCTATTGTTCATCTAATTATTTTGCAGTATCTCAGTATTTCGAATGCATCACCCACCAGATACGACTGAAGAAATTTCCTTTCTATTCTTGATTTCTTTTTAAGTTTTTTATATGTTTTTTTTTTTCAATAGTACTTTTATTATGCGATTTATCGTAATACAGTCAAACCTCCATGAGTCGATATTGAAGGGACCATCGACTCAGGAAAATAATGAGATGCGGAATATAAAATCCTTGTAAATTTGTTTGAAGGGACCGTCATAGTAGCCCCGAAAATATTTGTTAATATGGAATTATTTGCTTCCATGAGTCGATATCGAGTCATAGAACATCGACTCATGGAGGTTTGACTGTAGTGTGTTCCAGACATTTCTCGCGTGATTTGCCAGTGCCAGCCAGCCAGTGCCAGCCAGGCCATCACCACCTCGGCATGATCTGCCTAGGATCCGACGTATAACACGTCAATACCGAAGCTCCATCACTGCTAGAGATTTAAACAGCCATCCAAAGCATGAAATCGAATAAAGCCGCAGAGGTCGATCGCATATCAGCCGAGATGCTCAAAGCTGATCCCATGAGATCCGCTCAGCTACTGCATGGTTTATTTCGTAATATCTGGGACACCGCAACTTTCCCGGTCGATTGGATGCAAGGTATCTTAGTGAAGGTGCCCAAAAAGGGTGACCTGACTGTATGCGATAACTGGCGAGGCATTATGTTGCTGTGTACCGTTCTCAAAGTTCTAAGTTCTAAGGCCTCATCGAAGCACAGTACGAGGCCTTTTCGTGTAGAGTGCTGCACAATGGGGTCCTGTCCGACCCTATCCGGGTCGTAGCTGATGTGAGGCAAGGATGTATTCTATCACAGTTACTGTTCCTCATCTTAATCGACGAGATTCTGGTAGATGCGATTGACCGTGAACCCAACCGCGGGCTGTTATGGCAGCCTATAACCATGGAGCATCTAAACGACTTCGAATTGACTGATGACGTTGCATTCCTCGCGCAACAGCGCTCTGATATGCAGAGTAAGCACAATGACCTTGCCGAGCGCTCCTTTTCGGCAGGTTTAGTCATCAACGTCAACAAAACCAAATCGTTGAATGTAAACACGGTGACTCCTTCCAGTTTCACAGTAGCCGGGCAACCAGTGGAGAATGTTGAAAGCTTCCAATATCTTGGTAGCCAAATGGCGTCAGGCGCACGGATCAAGAAAGCAAGGGCTGCCTTTGCGAGTTTAACAAATATCTGGAAAAACAGGCAGATAAGTGAACGCACAAAAATACGAATTTTCAACTCTAACGTGAAATCTGTGCCTTTATACGCTAGCGAAACATGGTGTGTATCAGAGAAAATTCAACGGCTGCAGCTGTTCATTACCAGAAGCCTGCGGTATGTAATTCGAGCCTGGTGGCCTCACAACTGGATCTCAAACAACGAGCTCCATCGTCGTTGTCACCAGAAGCCGATAGCAACAGAAATACGGGATCGGTGAGGCTGGGTCGGCCACACTCTACGTAGGGGCGGAAACGAAATCTGTAAACAAGCATTAGACTGGAACCCAGCGGGATATCGCAGTAGAGGCAGGTCCAGAGGCTCATGGCGGCGAAGCCTCAATAAAGAAATAAAAGAAGTCGACCGAAATCTAACCTGGCAACAGGTTAAAGCGATAGTCGGGCAACGCTCAGGATGGAGATCTTTCGAGTTGGCCCTTTGCACCACCGGAGATGTACAGGATCCATGAGTAAGTAAGTAAGTAATGTGAACTATTCATGACAGCTCTAGGAGTAAAACATCTTTTACCTCTGGAACTACGAGAATTGAGGCCCTGGAAAATTTAGAAAAATGCGTGCGAGACCGAATTCGTATAGTTGAATATAATTTGGAGAATGAGTTGTTAAGTCACAAATAGGTGCCAGTAATAGTTTATTTTGTTACCGTCTACGGGGGTGTCATTGGGCCAAAATGTGGTATGCTTCAAGTAAATCTCGGGAACTTTTTCAAATCGGCGTATGTAACATTTTGATCAAGCTGAGAAAATGAGCTTGGAAGTTTTCAGATTTTATTTTTATTCCTATTTAGAAACTAAACATTTTGATTGCAATTGAATACACCTCAACGATACATTATGAAAAGGTTCATCGTCACTGACCCTGAAATCTGCACTGCGTGTGAACATTTCAGTTATTTTGATAAAAATATATGTTACAACGTTCTGCAACAGATAAATCACATACGTCGTTTTGATACGTCAGCATGACCGAGGTCATGCTACTTTCGTCGAAATGTTACGCTGCTCCGTACGCTGCATTGTTGATACGTCGAAATGTTGCGTCAAGTTGAAACGTTTCACGCACATGCGACAAAAAAATTGCAACACTTACAACACGACGTAACAACATTTGCTGCAGAAAAACAACGTAAAATGTTTTTCTTAACGAAAATCAGAATATTCAAGCAACATGCTTAATTTTGAAATCAGTGAAGAAAAAGTACAAGCAGACGCATGTTTTAAACTATTTAGTTGTTCGAAAAAACTTTTTAAAGTACATTTTCTGCTAAGCGGTGTATGTGCAATATTTTCAACAATGATGTTACACCGTTTTGAAAAAAATTGATTTACATTTTTAAAAACACATTTTCATGTAGCTTTGAAGATGTACACATTTTTAGATGAATTTAATCCCATATGCTGTTAAAAACGGGTTTGTTTACAATTTGCGACATACGCCGTTTTGAAAAAGTACCCGAGAAATGTTACAAAGCTCTAGTTGTTAATATAGGAATCAAGTTGTAATTAGTTAGGTACAAGCTTGAGCAATAAATTTACCACTGTGTGGGGAAAAAATAATAAATGAGAGAAATTCTTCAAAGTTATATGCGGTTGAAATTGGCCCATTCTCACCCCTCACAGGGGGTGACATTGGGCCAAGTATACAATAAAGTTCAACGGTGACGATGCAACGATTCAATCGTTCATTAAAAATAATTGCCTACATTACGGCTCTTACCAACTAGGGAGACGGCAGGTATTTTCGTCTGTTCGTCATAGTCTCGAAAACCAATAAAAGAGACGCTTTTTTGTAAAACTCATACGTACCAAATCGTAAGCTCAGGAGAAACGTTCTGCTATAGTGGAGTTCTAGCAAATGTACGTTGCTTTCGTTGGTTTTAGCCCCTATGACGATGGACGGAAATACCTGCCGTATCCCTATGTATGGCAAATCAACCAAAGGCTTGGCCCAATCTCACCCCTTTTCAGCGTGCATTGCTCGTTGCTACGAAAAACCAGAACCGCTATATAAATAGGGGAACTGGGGGTAGGACGCCCACGTTAAGGAAAATGCCATTTTTATCAATGAAAACCACCATTTCAGCCAGTTTTCATCAGCGCATACTGAAGAACAGCATATCTGCGACTGACTACCGATGACAGATATCTAATTGTACATTTTATTGCACAGAAATTTGATTTTAAAAGCACCCGAAAAATATTGATTTTGAAAACCATGCGGGTGAGATGCGCCAGTGGATGGGTTAAAACGCGCATGTGTTTATCGTACTGATTTTCATTTTAATTGCCTACATTAAGGCAATTAACCGAATGTTTCAGCTGTTTCGGTCATACGAAATGAGCATGGGCGTACTGCCCCACACCGACCTCAGAAGTTTGAAGGCCCATCAAATCGTTTTAAGACCAATTTTGACGACGATTTCGTGTGGAACATAAAGAACACGAGTAAGCAGCATGGCTCATGGCTCAATTTTCAATTTACCAATGAATAACAGCGATAGAAAGACTAAATTTCACCGAGCTAGAATTGCATCAAAACACGCAAAAATCATTTTTTCGAGTTTTCATGTGTAACTAGAGAAAAATCATGAAATATATGTATCCAATGGCAATATTTTCATTGATTCATCGTATAGACTATTTAAAATAATCACAATGGGGATATTTAACCTTATTCAGGGGTTGCGCGTTTTAACCCCTATGGGCGTGTTACCCCCACTTCCCCTATTCATAAAATTCGATAAAACAACAAACAGATTATCGTAACATGATCACCAGGTATCCATCGATCTAAAATTTAGTTATGTAATAGATTTATGGGGCATTACTGACACTATTTTAATACGGGTTCATTCGATCAATAGTTTTACATTCAAATTCCAAGCATTATGGTACGAGCACAATTAATCCTTGGAATTTGTTTTGTGATTTCCTAGACGTGAATTTTAATATAATTTCGAACCTTTTGAAGTTTTCATCAAAATTCGTAACAGTTTCGGAGATATTAGGAGTTGAAACATTTTTCGTTTTTGGCCCAATCTTACCCCCTAGGCCCAATGTCACCCCGAACGACGGTATGAATAATCCATTAATAAAATCTTATAGAAATCCTTGTCAAAAATTAGTAAATATAAGCAATTCAATAAAAGATATAAAAATAGAATTTGGTTAGCCATGTACAAAAACAAAGCTCAATCCAACATATCAGATCAAATGACTCAGGATGTCATGAATCGAACTACAGTTCCATTACGGGTTGAGCCCATATTCATGATCAAAGCCCCCATATCTATGATTCAGGAATTCAGGTCAGATGGCTAATGATTTCATGAATCGTCTTTATGATTTGCCTTCGGTAGTACAAATCATAACGTCTCAAAGCGTTTACGCAACGGATCATAAAAAAGATCATGAAATCGCGGCTACTTTTTCAAAAGGACGTATGTGATTTTGTAAACAAAGATTCAAACGTCGATTTGTCCAATCTGATAGCACACCCACGCAAACCATTACTACAGACTGGTAGGGGAAGCCTTCGGCTACCTGTTGGTGGTGTTGGTTTGCGTGGGAGTGCCATCAGTTTGGAAAAATCGGCGTTTGAATCTTTGTTTACAAAATCACATACGTCTTTTTGAATAAGTACCCGAGAAATCATGATTCATAATCATGGTGTATTTTCATAACATGAAAATGCGAGATATTCATGAAATCATGAGTCATTTTCTTGAATAGACTTGTACCCGTGTAGATTGAATATATCTGAGGGCAAGAAGGCTAAAATATAAGAGACTTTTTTGAGCGATTTTGCTTTCCGACCTCCAGGGTGCCGGTGAGAGCGATGACCTATTCTTTTCTTGACCTATTCGGTTTTGAATTTGTTTCAAATACCTAACATTCTGTTTCATAATTCATAAAAATTATCAATAAATTAATACATAACACAGCTGCGTAACGCATCTGAAGTGAAATTATAGACTCAACGGCTCAGCACGGATTCTTTCCGAAGCGTTCCGTAAATACAAATCTAGTCGAATTCACGTCGCTTTGCGATCGATGGATGCTGGATTTCAAGTGGATGCTGTATATATGGATTTCAACGCCACCTTCGATCGATCTTCTGCGTAAACTGCAGAAACTCGGTCTCATCAGTTGGTTTGAATCGTACTTGACAGGAAGATCAATGAAAGTAAGGCTAAGTGCAGCGCATTACAGGACTATCGCAATCACTTCAGGTGTCCCACAAGGGAGTAATTTGGATCCTCTCATGTTATCCCTGTTCATCAATGATGCTGCTCTTATAGTGCTTACAGGAAAACGTATCTTCTACGCTGATGATATGAAAATTTATTCCGTCATCAAAAACATTGGAGATTGTCTGGAGCTACAGAATATGTTGACCTTATTTGAAGAATGGAGCAAGCGAAACCTTCTCGAGCTTTGTGTGGCCAAATGTAGTACAATATCGTATACCAGGAAAAGACAGCCAATTCTATTCAATTATTCTTTGGTCGGACATACTTTGGAACGCCTCAACATAGTTAAAGATCTCGGAGTTTTGTTGGATTCCGAACTATCGTTCCGTCCTCATTACGAAGATGTGATAGCTCGTGCAAATAGACAGCTTGGTTTTATCCTGAGGCTTGCTGATGGGTTTCGTGACCCTCTGTGTTTGAAATCCCTCTATTGTGCTCTTGTGCGCTCTATACTGGCGTCAGCAGTGCTTGTCTGGTGCCCTTACAACAGAATTTGGATTGACCGTTTTGAAGCAATTCAACGGAAATTTGTCCGCAATGCTCTTCGAGGCCTTCCCTGGAGAGACGTTACGAACCTCCCACCGTACGAACACCGATGCACACTTTTGGGTATCGAAACACTAGAGAAGAGAAGGTCAAATATGCAAGCCGTTTTCATCGCAAAGATCCTTACGAATGAAATTGATGCCCCTGCTTTGCTCAACGAATTGAATATATATGTGCCAGAGCGATCACTAAGACGTCGTCAGTTCTTTCAATTGAGTGCAAGGAACAGTCGCTATGGACAATTTGAGCCGATAAGATTCATGATGTCGACTTTTAATCTATTCTGCGACCGCTACAACTTTGATGTCAATGCAGCTGATTTCGGACGCCGATGAAGCAACCAAATCCGTGAATAATAATTGTAAATTATGTGTTAGTTTTAAGCGTTGGAGTTTAAAAATTGATTTTAGCAATGTTTGACATCCTTTGCACCAGTTGTCGCACTAGTGGTCCCTATTTGGCCAATCACATAAGAAAACAATGGGATTTGCCAAATAAGGAACCAAAATTAAGAATAGTGCCACAACTGGTCCATGCGTTCCTATTATGGATTAAACAATGTTGATGCTTATAACTAATGTTATTGTGGTTTTCACAGCTGTTCTAAGAAGCAGGAAGTAAAATTTTTCGCTTGATATATAAAGTCCATCCACATGCCTTTTACTTATTTAAAAAAAAATAGTTGTTCTTATGTATGGCGACAATTGGTACACCCACCCTAGTTCTACGTCTAAGCTAAACCTCTAAGCTACGTCTTTCCTAAGGAGATTGTCTTTTTAAAAGTTGGTAGACGGGTCGTGTTTGATAAATTGAACTTTTCATATTCTTGAAATAATTTTGTTTTGCACTATTATGGATGGAGTTACTTTCACCTGATGTTAAATTATTTTTGATGA
>NW_026942477.1:0-25008 GCF_024139115.2 Armigeres subalbatus
GTCAACAAAGCCGTATTGATCTGTCTTTATGTTCAAATTCACTATCATTAGATTGCACGTGGAAGGTAATTCAAGATCCCCATGGTAGTGATCATATGCCGATAGTTACCACAATTAAAAGTAGCTATCCACAATCTGAGCCAGTTAATGTTCCTTTCGACCTCACGAAAAACATTGACTGGCCAAAATTTGCATCGGCGGTAAAAATTGGTATTGAATCAACTGATACTCTTCCACCTTTGGATGAATATCGATTCCTTACTGAGTTGATTCAAAAAAGCGCACTAGAAGCTCAGAAACGACGCGTTCCAAGTTGAAAGCCCTGAGCTTCCCCTCATACAATTCACCCCGGCAGGGCGGCCTAGAGCAGGGTACTCCCACTTCCCTTCGGATTTCGGATGGACAAAATGTGCAAAAAGAAGAAATATTCCAAATTAAAAACCTTATATTCTATCTGACCTTCTGTCTCCTCCCTTACTACGGCACTGGTCGACTCAATGCTCTCGTTGGGGCCCCTTCGTCGACGGTAGCACGGCAGCGGCTGACTAACTGGTCTCTCGCTTTCTTCTTCCGTCCTTTCTTCTTCGGTTCTTCTTCTTCTTCTCCTCCGCTCCTTCTTCTTCTCCTTCTCCTTCTTCACTTTCTCACTCTCGGGCTTTACAGACTGCCACGGCAGCCGTCCTTAACTATTAGCTAGGGGGAAGAGCAAGCTCCTTTGTCGGATCCCCCCTAGCGACACTGGTGTGTAAATACACCGGACCCACCTACTCCCCGTAAGCAGTCCCAGTAGTGACCACGGTACACTACCACAGACGGTAAGCCCCTTTTTACGCGTCTGTCTTCGCTCTCCTTGGCAATTAGCTACGGACGTGAGATATACTCATTCGGCTGAACGTCCGTAGCGAGAACGGCGAGTGTTTATGGATGCTTGACTGGGCCGCCGGGAAGCGAATTTCTCATTCACGATTAGCTTCCCACTATGGCGGCGATCCAACACCCTTGCACTACACTGCACAAGTACACGAACCGGCACTTTTCCCCCGGGAATCACGGAACTGTCCACCCGACGAAGCTGGGAATTTGTCATCCAGCGGAACACACGTCGATGGGAAGATCGCACACCCAAAAACGGCACTAACTTCTCCGGAATCGCAGCGGATCAAAAAAACGTCCGATATAGCTCACGGTTCGTTACTTTCCTCCCTTTTCACGTCATCGACCAGACCAAAACAAAAAATCGCCATCGCTCCTGCCACCGTGCTCGACTGTTATGCTGCTTTTGTTGATGTCGCTTTTTAGCCTACGGGAGGAGCTCTGGCGCTAACTTTATTTTAAAATCTACCTTAACGGACACTATAATTTAAAAGCAACAAAACAAAACGCTAAACAAGAAAATCTAAACAAACTTTAATTGAAAAACAAACGAATTAAAATATTTACAAATCCACAGTGGTGGTGCATGTTGCCATTAAAACAAAAACAAAAGCATAGTGGGTAGCCAGATAAAGCGACACACAAACTACCCAAAATACACTCGGCGACAAGACTAAACAAAACGGGTTAATTGTAACTCGCAGGTTACAATCTCGCCCACACCGAGGAGAAAAAAATGGCAACATTTTTTTACTAACTCTAATCCCTAACACCGATAACAAATAATGATAAATAACGAATTAAAATAAAATAAATTAAAATATAGGGAAAATAAATAAGAAAAATAAAAAATCTGCCTAACCTACCGAGAAAGACAACTTCCACAATATGTACAAAATATATTACAATGTCACAATTGGGTATACGACCGAACAAAAACATCTAAATCGGTACATCGTCGATTCCGGTATTTCCTGCTGACAAGAACTGGTACTCGCCCTAAAGCGACACCAGCCCACCATTGGCACTTTCGAGTAACAATAAAAGAGTTGGGATCTTCCCCGATTAGTTTTCTCGACACGCAATTCACCCTGGATTCCTAAAACTCTGCTAGCCTCCGGTCAAGGATTGTTCAACATAGCAGCGGAACGGTCGTCGCGGCATTATAAAGTTTTCATCATTGTTCCCTGCGACTGTCCAGTATTCCTGCCCTGACGGTATTCATACTTCCGAAACAGCTGAGGCTCTGATTCCATTCACATTCATCCAAAATGCATCACTCTCTCATCTCTCTCACTGGCCAATCACTTGCATACGATTACAATAGACATTTGAACGAACCCCGCCATTTCACAACGCACTCATACTTTACATTCACCTCTTCGCAACTTCTCACATTCATTCTATCATTTATCTCATTCAGAAACACACAAAATACCGAAAATAAACGGACAATAGGGACGCAAGACTTATGGTCTTTTCGCATCAAATGTTCCCAATTTTGGAAACAATTGAGCTAGACCTGACAGGACAATTTGTCAATTGCGTATTGATTCCAAAAGGAATCAACAGAATTTCCCTAATACTAATGGACAAAAAACGACGAAGCGAAAAATAAATTAGAAAACATTTAACGTGTTGTCATCATTACGCTACACGGAGAACGTCGTAAACTCATTAAAGGGTAAATTTTCACCCATTTTGGGGAATAAGTGGATCTACTCATTTAATGAGTAAACCACATTTTACTCATAAATGAGTAAGCGCAATATATGTCAAAAAATGTTGGATTTTTACCCATTTTTGAAAATTGATTGTTGTTGACAATGGGTAAAAAACTCCCATTTTTGAGAATGGAGCTAGAATGGAAAATGATAAAAATGGGATTTTTTGCGAATTTAAAGAAGAGTACAAGAAATAAAATGCTCAAGCTTACATATTTATTTTATGATACATCTTATTAGGTATTTATAAACGAAATGATATTGTTTTAAATCCAGGCTTCCCTTGTCGTGGTGTGGTTGAAGACTCAGTTGAAGTTGCACAAGATGCAGTCCCGTCGGTTTTGATCCTGATAAATCAAAAAAATGAACTAGAGATTAGTGACATTCAATTGCAAATCATTTCAATTACTTACGTTGAAGCTTCTCCATGGTTCCCGCGTATATTCAGGACACAAAGTTCCTTCAAACTTCTGCAACGCCGCAACACGTAACTGGCAGCTAAATTTGATGCGAAAATTTACAACATTTTTTTCACCCATCATTTACAAATAAACGTTTTTGAAGTCGGTCAACATTCTCAAAATGGGTGTTTTTTCACCCACTTCAAGTTGTCAAATTTCCCCCATTTTCTGACAGATCAATACAAGATCCAAAAATGGTTATATTTTTACTCATTAATGAGTTTACGGAGTTATCCGTGTAGGGAAAAAAATAGAAGATTTTGCGCAACATAAATGACCAACCCGAGTGGATCAAAACATTCATTGAACGCACTCCGCACACTCACAGAAGTGAGAAAACAACAGATGATTGTTTTGATGACGTCGCCGTTGCGAATGATGTTGAAGCGATTGGTAAATGTAAACATAAACAATCCAGCCGCCCCGTCGCGAACGTTGCGACTGTGATTGCAATTATTACTCGTTTATCGCAGCATTTGGTGGTTTCTCGGGACAGAAACCATCCTCAAGCGAGTGTTTGAGCCCTTTCACGGTGGAAGGAAGTATTTTTTTATAGTGTTTACCCCGTCGAAGAGGCGTTTTAAGGTGTTCTCGCCCCATTGATGTGAGGTATTTGGGTATGTTTACCCCGTGAAAGGGTTGTTTGTGTTTTACTTGCCGGTTATTCGGCTAAATGTTGTAAACTGCAGCGTATGCAGTAAAGGGCAGACTTTTAACCCCTTGACGGGAAAGTGGTTAGCTGTTTTTAAAAACAGCAGTAATTCCTTCCACCGTGGAAGATATGTGAATTTGGGGTACAAGTGCCCAAATAAATATTTTTTTTTGTTTTTCCCATCGAAATGGGATTTGTGTTTCTCCCGGTGGGAGTGTTGTAGTGCGGCAGATGGCAAAATATTTTGCTTTGCCTTAAATTATTTAAAGGATTTCGAAGCCGATTGCTATAAGAGTCAGTTCCAAAAAGAGGAAAGGATCACCAGCGTGATAATCAAACGAGAAGAGGAAAGAGGATTCTCTAGAAATTCCCAAGTGAATATCTTTATGAGGAAGATATTCCGAATACGCTTTACTACACTATCACGCTGGTTTGATGAGGTTTGCCGGCCAAAACCCGATGTTCTTGCCATCAAGGTCAGCCAGTTCGTAGGAGGATGCACCCCGACGGCGGAGTACTTTTGCAGGTAAGTATTGTGGACCCAGTTTTGCATTGTAGCCTGCGATCGCGTCTGATTGTTTTGTATTACGACGATACACCAGTTGCCCGACCTCGAAAGGTTTGGCAAATTGGCGATGTCTTAAATTATATTGACGACGGACGCCTTCGCTTGCTTTTGCCAAGTTTTTCTCCACAATCTCCCTAATTTTGGCTATTCTTTGATGTCTTATTTTCAGGTCCTCCTCCAATTCGCCGGAAATCCTTTTAAAGTCATCACCCGAGGCCATCTCACTCCCATATATAACGAAGAATGGGCTAAATCCAGTAGACGAATGAATGGAAGTATTGAGAACCCTTTCCACATCGGAGATGTGAAGGTCCCAGTTCCGCTGTTCTGTGCGGGCATATGCACGGATTGCGGTGTTTATCGAGCGGTTGACTCGCTCCACTGGATTTGCTTGGGAGTGATATTTAGTGTTGAGCCAATGAGTGACTCCCGAATCCGTGAGGAACTGGCCGAATTCCTTGGAAACGAACGTGGGAGCATTATCGCTTAGAAGAATTTCCGGACATCCGTGGCGATTGAACCACTGCTCCCGTAGAATGGTGCAAAGGGAGCTACTAGCAATTTTACGCACCGGGACTAGCATCACATACTTGCTGTACACGTCCAGTACAACAAGTATATGTTGGTACCCGTGTTTGCTTCTGGGTAATGGGCCAATGTAGTCCACCGAAATCATCCTCCAGGGTGAGTTTGTTGTTCGTGCCTGACCTAGTTCAGGTTGAACGGGGACGAAAGGTGCTTTAATTTCCTTACACGTTCCACAATTTTGAATAAAGGCCCTAGTTTGGGAGGCCATGTTTGGCCAGTAGTATCGAAGTTTTACTTCGTGGATGGTTTTCTCATACCCCACGTGGAGAAGCTTTTCGTGAGTCTTCTCGATGATTTCGAGGCGGCACTCCGGTGCTGGGATTAGTTTCCAACTGAACCGCGAGTCACTGGGAATTCCCTCGGATTTGGCGAACTTATAAAGTTGACCATTTTCGACTTTGAAATCACAGAACGCGTCAGGATCTTGGGTTACCTTGGACCGGAGATTGCAGTACCACTCTGAATTGGTAACTGCGGAGACTTCTGCTACAGCACGTGATAGTGCATCAGGGACAATGTTGTCTTTGCCTTTCCGATGCTCGATAGTCATATCGAAGAGTTGGAGCTCTAAACTCCAACGACTAAGACGGGAACCAGTTTTCCACTTGGTTTGCATGATCCAGGTGATCGCTGCGTTGTCTGTGATTAGTCGAAAATGATAACCTTCTAAGTATCCTCGGAAGTTTTCCACCGCCATCACCACGGCCAATCCTTCCTTTTCGGTGGCGTGGTAATTACGTTGGGGAGTCGTAAGCTTATGTGAGAAATAAGCTACAACTTTTTCCCCGTCTGGATGCTCTTGAGCGAGAACAGCAGCAACAGCTGTGTCGCTAGCATCTGTCTGGAGGATGAACTCTTTCGAGAAATCCGGCGGAACTAAAACGGGAGGAGTCACCAACCTTTCCTTTATTTCAAGGAAGGCCTTTTCTGCTTCGGAGTTCCAGCTGATGTTCTTGGACTTCGTTTTGAGCAGATCGGTCAGGGGTGCTGTCACCTCACTGAATCGATCTAGGAAACGGCGATAATAGCCGCACATACCCAAGAACCGACGCAATCTGGTAATTGTAATCGGTCTCTCGTACTCGAGAATAGGCATGATTTTCTCGGGATTGGCCTTCAATCCTTCGCGAGAAAGGAAGTATCCAAGAAACTTCAGCTGAGGAACGCCAAAACGGGATTTGTCGAGATTGATGGTCAAATTAGCCCTTCTTAGACACGCGGCCACCTCTTCGAGCAACTGCACGTGATGTTCGAAGGAGTCACTTACGATGATGATATCATCTAGGTAAACGAAAACGTACGGCTCAAGTTTGCCGCGTCCTAATACTTGGTCCATCAGCCGCGCAAGTGTTGCGGGACTGTTAATAAGACCGAACGGCAGCCGTGTGAAATGAAACATTCCACGCCCAGGCACACTAAATGCAGTATACTTCCGGCTGTTCTTGGCCAAAGGAACTTGGAGAAAAGCCTCCTTCAAGTCAATGGTTGACAGGTATTTGGCTTTCGGCAGAGTGCTGAGTATGCGACCTGGATGGGGTAGTGGATATGCATCACGCACAGTACGCTCGTTGATAGGCCTAGCGTCTAAACAAAGACGAATTGAGTCATCCGGTTTCGTGACGGCTACTATGTTCAGAGACCAATCCGAATCCGACTCTTCGATGATACCCATCGAACGCCATCTGTCAACTTCTGCCCAGACTTTCGATAGTTTACTCGGACTCATCTTGTAGGGGTATCGAATTACAGGATCTTTGCCTTGGAATTCCTCCTTAATTAGAATCCTGTGCTCGGTGAGGGTCGTTGTGCTCAACCTACCAGGTTCGACGCCTTGAAACAAGGTCTTAACCTGCTCAATCCGGGCGATTTGTTCTGCCGACAGTATTGAATCGACCGTCTCATTCTCTTTTTCCGTGACTTGTTGATGGTCGGTACTCACCAAAGCACAGTCTTTTAATTCAGGAGTAATTCCAAAAGCTTCCCAGAAATCCATCCCTAAAAGGCAGTCCACGCTGAGTTTTTCGACCACCAGAGTACAAATGACCTTTGTTTTACCCTTGAAAGTAAAGGGAAGATAGCATTGTCCTAAAACAGAAATTGGTTGACCGTTAGCCGAGCGCAATTCACACGGATAGTCTAGATTCATCGGCGGAGCTTCAGAAGTTTTCTGAAACTGATGCTTGCTCATAACGGTGGCGTTACTTCCACTATCGAGCAGTGCGGCAAACGCGGAGCCGTGGACTTCGACCAATGCAAATGGCCGATTGTCCAAAGGATTGTTCAGAACAATGGTTTGAACGGAAATGTTCTCGCTGTAGTCTTCTGGTTTGGCTGGTCTAAATATTTCGAAAGTCTCAGGAGGTATAACTAGGTGCTCGATAGTGCGCTTTTTCGCTTCCAACTGCGCCTTCAATTGGATCTGATCCCGTTTTTTAAGCAGTAAGGGCATTGAGAAGCCTCAAATCCCTTGAATCCACACAGAATGCAAAATATGCGCTTGGATTTAGAACACTGCTCGTGGTCGTGTCCACTACCACCGCAGTTATAACACACTCCTAGGTTTGGTGGACGATGTTTGTCCACCAGGGAGCTTAAGCACATTGCACCATCCTGCGTCCGCATGGGTTTAGGGATTGCTCCAGTCTTCTCTTGGAGATTCTTCAGATTCTGACCTCCCGATTCTTTGAAGCGGTTCTGAGGCAGTTTGTTAGTGGACGGTGAGGCTGGAGGAGCATTTTTATTGTAAAATACCCTGGGTCTGATCCCCTCTCCGTTGCTTCTGCCGTTGCTTTGTTGTTGCTGGTTTGGGTTAACAACATTATATGCAGGCTCATCTTCAATCGCTGCTACTTCCTTAGAGTTCCCAAATACCTTTTGGTATATGGGAGTCCTGGAAGCGTCGATTGTCTTTCCGATGAGCATTAGTTCGGCCAATGTGTTCACCGGTTTGAAGATCAGGACCTGTTTGTAATCGGCTCTCATGTTCCGCTTGAGAAGGTCGAGTTTCTCGCTCAGCCCTAGCGGCGTGGTCATGGCCCGGAAGATTTTCTCCATTTCCAAATAAAAATCTTGGAAGGATTCATTCCGGTATTGCCGACGCTGAAATGCCTTCATTTTCAAAGCAGCGTCGAGTTCTGGGTGAACAAAGGTTGCCTTTAGTTCGCACACTAAATGGTTCCAGTTGAAGAACCGCTTCTGGGACCGCATAGCTTGGTACCAAGCTAGCGCACTCCCGGTAAATAGATGCAATGCCGAATTGAAGAGCTCTGGTTCGGAAATCTGCTCTGATTCCGCGTAATGGTGGACTGTCTCCAGGAATTCGTTAAGCCCCGTCCCTTCATCGTTCCCAGCATATTTTTTTATATTCCAATCGGCCACCCGTTGGGGCCGACGATGGTATCCGGTAATCTCTACCGATCCGGTGCTCTCCGCCTGACGCGGAACTGTGAAGCTTGGGAACGAAGGCTGGCACATGCTTTGCGACTGGAACGTAGGCTGGGGCTTCTCGAATATTCTGGAATAGTCCGCCATGCCGGGAAAAGATAGCTTTGGATTCGGTTGCTTTGGTATGCGAAGTTTTTTCACAGGAATTGACAGACGTTTGCGCAACTCTTCAGGGATGCCCAACCCTTCTAACGTTGGCTGTTCGATATTAGGCAAATCCGAAAGGATCGGACTCGTTTGCACGCGAATGTCGTCCGTTTCCTCCGGCAAACTATGAAAATTTCCGTTGGGTATTATTTTTTTGACGATTTCCTGCATCTCAGAGACCTTTTCCCGAAGTGCTCGCATTTCGCGATTGGTTTTCTGTAGTTCGGATGCAATCGTACTTACGGACGCCAGACCAGTACCAAGATTTCTCACCGCAGCTTCGAGAGAATCAACTCTTTGCGAGCTGCGAGACTCGTTCACTTGGATCTGCTGTTGCGTCTTTTGAATCTCCGCCCTTATTTCTAATAAGACCCCAAGAACTTCATCCCCTACGACCGGATTGATGACAACATCTTCTGAGGGTTTATTGTTTGCAACCGGGTTGCCATCGTTCCCCTCAGCATGTTGGGTTTGCAAATCCTCATCATCATCCTCGGCATTTTCGTCTTCCTCAACACCCGTGGGAGGAGGCGGAGCGCAATTTGCGAAGTGATAGCTGTGGAGAGCAATCACATCGTCCAATAAATCAACGAACGCTTCATTGCCTTCTCCCACGGCGTAGTTTTTGACGATTTGGAGCCGAGCACCCAAGTGAAGCAACCTGCTTCGAAAAACTTCTTTATTTGGACACCTGTACCCCAAATCCTCTTTCGTGGACTCAAACTTGCTGCGACAAATACCTAAATCCGCTTCAACATTACCCTTGAATGAACGAACCACATGCTCGGAGGCATGTATCTCGCTGGCCAACAGCCCTCGCAGACGACGACGCCTTTTAGTATAGGATTGATCCGACTCGGGTGGGATGACAACACCGCGGGAATTCAATTCAAAGTCGATCTCGTCTTGCTCGAGATGATCGGGCCGCAAGTGGAAATAGGCGACGTTGAATTCGCCTAGCGTCAACACATGGAGCGCCATTTTGACGAAAAGCAACCCAAATTTTCAAAATATGGACAAAATCACAACTTTACCAACTGTTCGATGTAGTATAAATACGGTAAGATACTTATTTTCACTCACTAACGATTCCCAATGATTTTAGGTCACCAAAATGCTTCACGTGCCACCCTAAACCGCTCGAAAGAATTGGCGATCCCGCCCCTGGAACTTTGCAAATCTACTCGTGCCAAATCGTTCAACAGACGGGACGAATAACCGATTTAGGAACACAAATATAATACAAACAATATAAAATTTTATAAACGGTCACGCGATTGTGGAAAAAGTCCCCACCACTGTGTTTATTCCACCCAAAATCCGAATTTTGGTGGAAGTACTGTTTCAGGAAGAAAATATCGTAGATATTTTCTGTAAAATTTACGTTGGGCGCCAATTGAAAGCCCTGAGCTTCCCCTCATACAATTCACCCCGGCAGGGCGGCCTAGAGCAGGGTACTCCCACTTCCCTTCGGATTTCGGATGGACAAAATGTGCAAAAAGAAGAAATATTCCAAATTAAAAACCTTATATTCTATCTGACCTTCTGTCTCCTCCCTTACTACGGCACTGGTCGACTCAATGCTCTCGTTGGGGCCCCTTCGTCGACGGTAGCACGGCAGCGGCTGGCTAACTGGTCTCTCGCTTTCTTCTTCCGTCCTTTCTTCTTCGGTTCTTCTTCTTCTTCTCCTCCGCTCCTTCTTCTTCTCCTTCTCCTTCTTCACTTTCTCACTCTGGCTTTACAGACTGCCACGGCAGCCGTCCTTAACTATTAGCTAGGGGAAGAGCAAGCTCCTTTGTCGGATCCCCCTAGCGACACTGGTGATAAATACACCGGACCCACCTACTCCCCGTAAGCAGTCCCAGTAGTGACCACGGTACACTACCACAGACGGTAAGCCCCTTTTTACGCGTCTGTCTTCGCTCTCCTTGGCAATTAGCTACGGACGTGAGATATACTCATTCGGCTGAACGTCCGTAGCGAGAACGGCGAGTGTTTATGGATGCTTGACTGGGCCGCCGGGAAGCGAATTTCTCATTCACGATTAGCTTCCCACTATGGCGGCGATCCAACACCCTTGCACTACACTGCACAAGTACACGAACCGGCACTTTTCCCCCGGGAATCACGGAACTGTCCACCCGACGAAGCTGGGAATTTGTCATCCAGCGGAACACACGTCGATGGGAAGATCGCACACCCAAAAACGGCACTAACTTCTCCGGAATCGCAGCGGATCAAAAAAACGTCCGATATAGCTCACGGTTCGTTACTTTCCTCCCTTTTCACGTCATCGACCAGACCAAAACAAAAAATCGCCATCGCTCCTGCCACCGTGCTCGACTGTTATGCTGCTTTTGTTGATGTCGCTTTTTAGCCTACGGGAGGAGCTCTGGCGCTAACTTTATTTTAAAATCTACCTTAACGGACACTATAATTTAAAAGCAACAAAACAAAACGCTAAACAAGAAAATCTAAACAAACTTTAATTGAAAAACAAACGAATTAAAATATTTACAAATCCACAGTGGTGGTGCATGTTGCCATTAAAACAAAAACAAAAGCATAGTGGGTAGCCAGATAAAGCGACACACAAACTACCCAAAATACACTCGGCGACAAGACTAAACAAAACGGGTTAATTGTAACTCGCAGGTTACAAAGTACATCTGTCATAAGAAGACCAGCCACTCCTGGATGGGATGATGAATGTACTAAGTTGTATTCTGAGAAATCTGATGCCTTCAAGGCCTTCCGTAAACACGGAAGGTCCGAGCTTTTTGAAGAGTATTTGAGGCTCGAAAGAAAGCTCAAAAATCTTCTCAAGGCAAAAAAACGTAGCTACTGGCGACGTTTTGTCGAGGGACTATCACGAGAAACCTCAATGACAACACTTTGGAAAACGGCCCGCAACATGCGGAACCGCATTTCCACCAACGAGAGTGAAGAATACTCCAATCGATGGATATTCAACTTCGCAAAAAAGGTCTGTCCAGATTCCGTACCAGCAGAACCGCTATTTCGAGAACCAGTCACTGATCCCGGTTCTTTGGGTGGACCATTCACAATGCTGGAACTTTCTATGTCTCTTCTTTCATCGAATAACTCTGCTCCGGGATGCGATAACATCAAATTCAATCTTCTTAAAAACCTCCCAGATATCGCAAAAAGACGATTACTTGACCTGTACAACTGTTTCATGGAGTACAACATTGTGCCACCTGAATGGCGACAGGTGAAAGTAATAGCTATTCAAAAGCCTGGAAAACCAGCGTCTAATCACAATTCATACCGACCGATTGCCATGCTATCATGCATGAGAAAATTATTGGAGAAAATGATCCTTTCAAGAGTCGACCATTGGGTCGAAGAAAATGCATTGCTTTCAAATACTCAGTTTGGATTTAGAAAAGGGAAAGGAACAAACGATTGTCTAGCGTTGCTTTCTTCAGATATACAACTGGCCTTTGCGCACAAGGAGCAATTGGCTTCAGTATTCTTGGACATTAAGGGCGCTTTTGATTCAGTTTCCATAGAAGTACTGTCAGGCAATCTGCACAGTAGTGGATTACCCGTTATTTTGAATAATTTCTTGTACAATTTGTTGTCAGAAAAACAAATGAACTTCACACTCGGCACTCTGACAACTTCCAGAAATAGCTACATGGGCCTTCCCCAAGGTTCGTGTTTAAGTCCCTTGCTTTATAATTTCTATGTTAAAGATATTGACAATTGTTTGGAAGGACAATGCACGCTCAGACAACTTGCAGATGATGCCGTGGTCTCTCTAAGAGGTCCATGTGCAGCTGTCTTGCAAGGACCATTGCAAAGTACCCTAGATAATCTGACTGTTTGGGCCAGACATTTAGGGATCGAGTTTTCACCGCAAAAACTCAGTTGGTTGTGTTTACTAAGAAGCGGTATCCTGCTCAACTGAAACTCAAGCTGTTGAATGATGACATCAACCAATCTTTATCTTCTAAATACCTTGGGGTCGTGTTTGATTCCAAATGTACCTGGAAACTCCACATTGAGTATTTGATACAAAAATGCCGGAAAAGGATCCATTTTCTACGTTCTATCTCCGGAACATGGTGGGGTGCTCACCCGGAAGACCTCATCAAACTCTATAGAACGACTATTCTCTCTGTTTTAGAGTATGGCTCCTTCTGCTTCCTCTCAGCAGCTGATTGCCACCTGATCAAATTGGAACGAATTCAGTATCGTTGTTTGCGTATTGCCCTTGGCTGCATGCATTCAACGCATAACATGAGCCTGGAGGTGCTTGCTGGAGTCACTCCTTTAAAGCACCGTTACTGGGAGCTCTCACTTAGAACACTCATCAAATGTGGAACAAGTAACACACTTGTTCTAGATAACTTCGATAATATGCTTGAACTAACTTGTCGTTCAAGATTCCTTAGAGTCTATCTCAACTACATTTCTTCAGATCTTTGTCTTCCGTGTTATAATCCACCTCGAGTTCACTTCACCAACGACAGTTCCTCAATTGAATACGATCTGTCCATGAAATACGCTATTCAAGGAATACCAGATCATCTTCGACAAATATCTATTCCCTCACTTTTTTCTGAAAAATATGAACATGTCAATTGCAACAACAGATATTTCACTGATGGTTCTCGCATCAACGGATCCACTGGCTTCGGTGTTTTCAATGTAACTTCAACCATCTTCCAAAAACTTCAGGAACCGTGTTCGGTTTATGTTGCTGAGCTGGCAGCAATTAACTTCGCTTTGGGGATAATTTCCAATCAGCCCGTAGACCATTATTTCATCTTCTCGGATAGTCTTAGTTCTATCGAGGCACTCCGGTCGATGAAACCTGTTAAGCACGCATCTTACTTTCTTTCAAACATAAGAGAGCAGATGCGTGTTTTGGTCGAAAGATCATTCAAGATTACCTTTGTTTGGGTCCCATCTCACTGCTCAATCTACGGCAATGAGAAGGCAGACTCGCTGGCAAAGGTGGGCGCACAGGAAGGTGAGGTTTATGATAGACAATTCTCGAGCAACGAGTTTTTCCCATTAGTCCGTCAGAGTACTCTTCAAAGTTGGCAAAGGAATTGGACACACAACGAACTTGGACGGTGGCTATTTTCCATAGTTCCAAAAGTTTCTGGGCGAGCGTGGTTCAGAGGTGAGGACTTAAGTCGAGGCTTCATCCGCACGATGTCGAGGCTTATGTCCAATCACTATTCACTAAACGCACATCTGTACAGAATAAACCTTGTCGATAACAACTTATGTAGGTGCGGAGCCGGTTATGATGACATCGATCACGTAGTTTGGTCCTGCTCGGAAAATGACGCCTCCAGAGAGCAATTATTGGATACCCTTGTGGCCCGAGGTAAACAACCCTTCAGGGAAGTTCGAGGTGTTTTGGGAGATCGTGATGTTGTCTATATGCAGGCCATTTATAGTTTTCTTTGTGCTTCGGACATCAAAATTTAATATTTTGTTTTTTTTTCTTCTTTCTTCAAAGTTTTTTTTTTGTTTAGTCTCTGTCTTTTTGTTCCGTAGAGCTCCATAGCTCTTGCCATCCGGAAGATGCTCCCAGTCGAACCATTCCTCGAGCATGACGACACGCCACATCGTCACTGACGCCAAATGCCCGGATGAGAAGCTGACATTTCCTTATCCCAAATCCTAAGCCCCGTCCATCCTTAAACATTGTAAACTAACCTCGAGTCACCACGAGTACGCTGGCTCCTTCCCCTCTCTGATTAACTGTATAATAAAATGATATTGATTGTATATATCACAAAGAACCATGGCTCCGTAAAGTGTTATACACGCCTGAGCCTACCAAATAAACGAACTTGGAAAAAAAGAAGAAGAAGAACAGGTCAAAAACAACTGACGTACTGATACATTTATTTCAGTTAATTTGCATGTAATTGCAATGAAATCCGAAAAAATGGCCTTGAACTTTTTCCCATGGAGTTTGGACTTAGGAGAAAAAAAACATTTTTTGCCTTTCTCGTACAATAAAGTTGTACCGAAAGGCTATCATTTCACTCCAAAATCGAACTTTTTATAGAAGTATCGGAGACCCATTATGTTATATACCAATTGACTCAGCTCGTCGAGCTGAACAAATGTGCTGTATGTGTGTGTGCATATATGTATGTGTATGTGCACACGAAAACCGAAAAACAACCACTTTTTTATATAGTAACTCTTAACCGATTTTCTCGCAACAAGTTGCATTCGACGGGGAACAAACCCTAGTTGATCACTATTGAATATAATCACGATCGGTCATCGCGCTCAAAAGTTATGATGAAAATGGTGTGTTGAACCATATACGCATATATTGTGTATCCGGAATAAATTTATACCGCTTTTTATACCGAAGTTGGATTTTCCTCCAGATACAGGCAACTTTCCCAATTTCGGAAGTAGTGCGCTGGATTCACCTACAGATGCGCTAAACAACGACAATCAATTAGTTTGACAAATAAAACTTCGGAAGAAAGTTCGGTTCGGAAGTCCCGACTTCCGAATTCTAACTTGGTGCTACGCCGACAATACAAAAGATATTTTAGTTACCAGATAAACCTTGTCGCTGTCGTCGCTGTACGGAACATCTTTTGCTGGCGAGGATAGGGGATCTAAATGTCAATGAAGGACAAATACATACGATTTGACAGTTAGGTACCGCACATGTTTCGGACAGCAGAACAAAGGGAACCGAAGCGACAATCTTTATCTGGCAACTAAAATATCTTTTGCATATACGGTTGGTTGGTTGATTTGCCTTACAGCGCTTGCAAGAGCCGTAAGATAGGCAATTATTTATGATGTATACGTATCACTCTAAGGTAAATCCAAGGAATTGAATCGAGAAAGGCATCGTCACCGCTAGGTGGGTTAATCTGTTTTTTTATTTACTCCGGAGCGCAATTCAAGACACAATTTTCAAAACGACTTATCTGCTTTTGTAAACAAAGATTCAAACAAAGATTTAACGAATCTGATAGCTCTCCCACGCAAACCAACACCATCAATAGGTAGGTGAAGGATTCCGCTACCTGTTGGTGGTGTTGGTTTGCGTAGGAGAGCTATCAGATTCGTCAAATCGTCGTTTGAATCTTTGTTTACAAAAGCAGATAAGTCGTTTTGAAAATTTTGTCTTGAATTGCTGATCGGGCTAATTTTCAATAGCAAAAACTAGTCGGCATTTCACGTCGAATGCAATTTGTAGCGTCTTAGATAGTGTTAAGTATTAAAAAGTGTGTCTCACATGTTTCTATATACCGGTACATACACACACACAGATTGAGTTGATTTGATTTCAAGATTTGAGACTTCTATCCGACTTTATAGTAATCCTATTTATAGCCTTTTCGTATAATTAGTAAACGAGAAAGGCAGAGAGATTTCAAATTCGTTTTAATGTTACGAAATCATTGCTTTTTTGAATGGGATATGTAGCATACCTTTTTGTATCTGAATGATCGATATATTAGTTTATGATGAATAAAATATTAAAAATTTCACACTTGAAAAGTGCATTTGAACCATTCTATCCAAAAGTTATCTAGCTAACGGCGAATGCTGTTTGCTCCAGCGAATGACACTATGTAGGTGAAATTAAATACATCAAGCACATGCCGGTAGCTTTTACCGCCTGCAGTAGTGCCTGTCACTAGTCATAAAATATGACAAGAATTTTACCAAGCATTTGCCTTCAGCAGATATACCGTAGTGATAAAATGCATTTTCTATTGAAGTGCCACAAGTCGTTACTTAGACTAAATTTGTTGAAAGCAATGCATTTTTGCTACACTCAAGAGCATCACAATATAACAAGGGAGTGATGAGGATAGGTAACATACAATGAATCCTTCCTTACTCATTACTATAGCTGGATAACTTCGAAGTGTTCTCAAACTCGATGTCCCGCTACTCTGAGTCAAAATAATATTTCCTGAAATCACGAGCTTCAACTTATTACGTAACTTGCATTCTTTATGAATGCTTTTCAAAATTATCATGCAAGTATCTAATCAGCAAATAGACAAATCCGCACATGCCTCAACAATTTCCTTTATATCTTTGCAATCTATTTTTTTGTCAAAGGATAACGGAAGATAATGTCAGCCTAGGAAGTTACGTTGGCTCATCACGGCAATTAGTTAATTTTTCAGCGATAATACATCGATTTGTAGGGAGATATTTATTATTGCTTCTTCGAAAAGGGTATCGAATATATTCCAATAATACATAGATTCATGCACTTTCTCAACCAATAAACGCAAAAACTTGTGTGAAAAATCACTTTCTCGGTTTTTTAGCTTTGTAAGAGTTTTTTTTTGTCCAATACGGGAGTTTTCAGAATTAAATAAATACATTAGATGAACGAGTAACAATCACACTATGTTAGCTTTCATATTGAAATTTGTCTTGCAACCAAATGACTTTCGTGATCATTTTCCAAGTCTCTCATAGATGTGAAAAAATTATCCGCAGCACAAATAGCACGCCCAAGTAATCACCAAGCATTAATTATTGCATCTAATCAATCACAGATCAGCATATAAAATGCTAATTGCATTAGATCAGTTTTAATGATGTAAAAATGCATTTATTCATCAACTGTCAAGCAACGATACATTACTAATGCAGCGACGCCACTTAAATTTTTTTACGTTTATTTAGGAGGCTTTAAACTATAATATTTTTTTTCACCTCTTTACTTATGATTTATTTCAAAATGTCAAAGTAATAAAGCATTCCCAAGTAACCGTAAACATTAATTTAAGGCTTTAACTCAGCATTAAACGTGCTTCAAAGCTTTATAACAGCCCTGCAAATGCAATGAAGTTCTCATCTATCATTATATCTGCATCGTTAATGCTGCAAGATCAAATGTTTATTGACATTAAATTAGCATTACATTAGCATTATACACCCGATTCTGTTTTTACACGGCCGTGTAAAAAAAATCCCATACAAAATTTTTGCAAAGGTGCTCAATTTTGCATGATTCGTCGAGAAATCATAAACTTTTTTTACACGGATTTTAGAATTTTGAACTGAAAACTTTTTTTACACGGAACGCATCCCCCGTGTAAAAAAAATAATCGGGTGTATGCGTAATAAAAGCAGTGTTTAAGGTGAAGGTGGGTTGAGTACCACAACAAAGCTTTGATAGTATTGGTACAATAAAAACTTTCATATTCTGCAGTAGTGTTGGTGTCGTATTTATAAAAAAAACAAAGAATATTAGTAGGGTGGTTCAAAAAACGACCCAGCACCACCATGCTCACTCGATTCTGTCCCATGCTCCGAGTGTCCTCAAAAAACCGATTTGAACAAAAACTGGTTGAGCGCAAGCCGGTTCAAGTTTGTATGAAAACTAGAATGGGAAACTAAACCTTTTATTACACTAGCTACGGCGCTTTCCCTCCAAACGCTGGTGAAAAGAGAACCCACATAGCTGAAAGCAATATCCTAGAGACTTCAGTGAACGAAAATCGCACCGCAGGAAAGATCCATTGATTACGTAACGCAAATATAGCATTTTATACTCCACTCACCCTTATGTCACACTTTTTGTATGAAGTATCTGCCCCTGGTACGATAGTGTAGACTAGACTAAACTAGAAGTATCTGCCCCTGGTGCGATAGATATCACAGACAAATTCTGGGCATTTTGTTGAATTGCACGTTTCACTGATGCCTTCTAAGAAGCATAATTATCATGCGAAAGAATCGCAACCTCGATTATTTAAAATCGACTCCCAACTATTGGAACGACCATTCAATATGGATTGCCTATGGAGTTGAAGCTCTTAAATATTTCATCCCGTCATATGGTCTCCCCCCTCGCCATCGCCCAATGACGTAGTGCCAGAATCAGAATAATGTTAAATTCAACCTCTCCATATCAACTGTCATACAAACCTGAAACGACCTGCGCACGGTAAGCCTCTATTCAAACCAGCCCAAACAATTGGATGACACCCAAATTATAAATCATAATCAACTGAACGTGGCGAAGCAAAATTATTTTTTGAGCCACCCTACTTATTAGTTTGCTGCTGCCGGTGCCGGTGCACCGCGGTGTTTACATTCGCTCCGCGATCAATTTTTAGTCGTTTTTTTCGGGCAAAACTAGCAGTTTATACTAAGTTTTCGGTTCAAATAAGTGACTGATTTCAAAAAGTGGTATTTAATTTGCATTCTATCAACATTTCGGGCTGCTCATGTGCGGAGCCGTGAGTAAAAACTTGATTTTTCCAATGCCCTTTGAGAAGAAGTGAAGTGCAGTGATAAACCCAACAAATCGCGAACGGCTATTAAATTGGCACGAAACTGCTGATTTATGCTACAATTCGGGCCGGAATACATAGGATTCATTGAAGAAACATGTTCATTATCACGGGAAGTAAGGAAATATGCTGTGAACAGGTTAGTAATTTGAATATTAAACTTTTGTTCGATGCATTCGAATTTTGGTGGGAGAGGAGTGCGGGAGGTGTGGGGTTGGCCCGTGGAAGGTCCGGTGCCATATTGGCTGCCATCGTGGTACTCTTCCAACTATGTCCTTAATGCAATCAAATATTTTGGTAGAAAAACCGGTTGGAATTTATGTATGTAGTAGTGAGAACTTCCTCGGGTGAATGTATCACAACCACTACTACAATTTCTATCGATAAAAAAGAGGCAATGGTTTAAATATGCCTTTCAGCAAAAAGACATGACATCGCATCCGTGGCCGAAAGAGCAAGGAAGGACAACTTTAAGAGAGCCGTGTCATGCTTCCAGGTTCGAGACCCATATGAGGACATTCTACGACGAAAAATTGGCAAAACACAATATCATCGGTCCAATTTGCTAAGTAATACCTATTTTATAAATAACTTAAATCACCAACAAATAATGGTGGCAAAAATATTTTTTTGTTTTGCTTCAATTCCTTTTATTCGTGGTGATTCGGAAGTTGTTTATTATAGGCAGCAGATCAGCTGCCCGCAACAGCTCTTTAGGAATGCGCAAAAAATTCGCTCGAAATAATGAGCGAAAAAATCTGACGTTTCTCTCTTAACCCTATATTAGCATCACTAATGCAGCAATTGAGCTTTCGTCTGTGCATTATACTGTCGTTCTACGCATAACTGTCCCATGTACATAGGAAATCCCAGCAAACATGGGACAAATATATGTATGACGGCAGTATAGTAGCATGCTAATTCGCCTTTTCCGGCATTATATCAGCATTGTACCTGCACTCAAAGCTGATAAACATTAAACGGGTAGCATTACGTACAGTTATATAGCTGAATTAAAGCAGCATTATAATGCTTACGGTTACTTGGGTGGATATGATCAACATAATCTTTATGGAATTCCAAATGGAATGGAAACTTTTACATTGTTACGACTACAACATGATACTGGCACCCCTGTTAATTTGAGCTTGATATAAATTGAATTGGTTTAAATTGATCACATTCCACCGTATTCATATACATCCCGTATGGCCCAGGCAGCAAAGGAGCACTCCAGTGAAGAACGACGAAACAACAAGAGATACCTCAGTTCGAGACTAGAAGAAGTCAATTTCAATTATGTTAAATTTCTGCTAATTCATATACCGAAATAATGTAACGAAACGGTTCATTATTGCATAAATTCAAAAAGAAAATTCTATTTTATCATTTCTTTTGCATCTTCATTGAAAACAAAAACCGGTAAAAATACAAAAAAAAATCCCTAAAGGGAGCTTGAAAAACATTGAATGCATAGCATTACTGCATAGCAATAGCATTACCAGTGTTATAAACGGGCTGTCAGACTTGACAGGATCATTTTGCTGCATTAAAATAGCATCAGTGGTGCTAAAGAAGTGCTTTCATTATTGCATTATTTTGGCACGCTATTTCGCCTTTTGTGGCATTAAGTTAGCACAAAATGCTTGCTTGCTTTAAAAGGCTCTAATAGAAACTAATATAAAGCTATTGTAAAGCAAGTTTATAATGCTTATGGTTACTTGGGTATGCGCCTCCAAGGTGGACAATGGAACAGTTTAGCCAGATGCTAGAGCGGTTAACCGATAAACTGATCGGACGAAGGTCGGTAATTATGGGAGGTGATTTCATTGCCTGGGCTGTGGAGTTGGGCGTCCAGAAAGCTTTGGCGAAGCTAGATGTACGACTGTGCAATGAAGGCTAAGTAAGCACATTTCGGAGAAACGGGAGGGAGTCTATTATCGATGTCACGTTCTGCAGTCATTCGTTGATAGCAAACATGAACTGGAAAGTTAGCAAAGAGTAAACCCATAGCGATCACAAGGCGATTCGCTATTGTATTGGAGAAGAGTGACTGTTGAGCAGATGTGAAAGACGAAAGCCTTTGACAAGGACCTTTTTGTTGAGGCACTTTGACCGGACAACAGTTTCGAGAATGCGGCCGAACTGATAAGAAGAAAGGTAACGGCATGTGATTCCGCAATGCCGCGAAAACTGGCGCCTGGGAGCAGTCGGCGTCGGCGTCCAGCCTACTGGTGGAATGAAAGGCTCAGTGCGCTACGCGCTGCTTGTATCAGATCCAGGAAGCGGGCACAGAGAGCGAGGACGGAACCAGAGAGAGAGAGAGGAGCGCAAGACGGCGCTCCGGCAAGCTAGAACCGCACTGAAACAGGCAAGATTAGCAAGTCAGATTGCTACAAAGAGTAATGCCGAAAAGCAGACGTCAATCCCTGAGGTGACGCGTACCGCGTTGTAATGGCGAAGATCAAAGGCCCGTTGACGCCAGCTGAAATGTGCCTAGTTATCCTGGAGGGAATCGTGTAGGGTCACTTCACGAAATGGAGGGTGAGCGTGGACTGTCAAACATGCAGTTTGGATTCCTCAAAGGAGTATCGACAGTGGAGTTGACCGAGTTGACTACGCCTGTGAAAAGTTGGCGAAGGCAATGAACGCAATAGCGAGGATCATACCAAACGTTGGCGGTCCAAGAAGCAGCACGAGGCGTCTGCTAGTTCGTGTCTCGTCATCGATACTGCAGTATGGGGCTCATGCCTGGGGCAATGCACTGCAAACCAAGCGGAACGCGTTATCGCCAGGATGGTATCCATTTGCATCATCCTGGCGGAAGACATCAAGTGTTTCCAGTGGAGAGACACCGGAAACATGAGAAAGGTGGCGAAAATTCGTTTGATGGCGATGTGGCAGCAGGAGTGGGACTAGGGTGGTCGGTATTGGCCATTTTTAACCAATACCGGTTATCGGTATTTGGTGGAGTCAATACCGGTAATACCGGTGAAATACCGATATTTACAAAAAAACGCAAATGTAAAAAAAAACTATTTATTTTGACTTTTGGTTGAAAAAGAATATTTATTGACAAGCTTTAAATGTCAAATTCATTGCTTGTTGGGCTGGGAAAAAGAAATTCATAACATACTGTGTGATTGATTTCCCAATCCACATCAACCGAAGTTAGACGAGTTGTCAAGTACCCTTCAGGACAATCCTCCCGGAATCCAAAACTCGACGCACTAGCGTTTTCAACAGAACCCCTTTCAAAACGGAAGCCATACACAACAGTTATACGTGCCCCAGTTTTGAATGGGCCTTTGAAAACACGAGTGCATTTATTTTGGATTCCGGGAGGATTATCCTCAATCATAGTAGGAGAATTCTTTATGGATTGCTTGCAAGGATCCTGGCGTTAACGTAGTTGCCACAGTTGTTTTGCCGTAGTTGTTTTGCTTTGCTGTAGTCTTATCACGAGTTGTTCTTTAACCGATAAACCAGAAAAATCATCCATAGAGATATCTTCTTCGAACTGATCGTCAAGTGTGGTCGCTGTCTTAGCTTCAACGTTCGCATCAGGAATAATTATACGCTTTAATATCTCGTCGGCTTGCTTAATCAAAGTAGCTCTGAATGACTTAAAGAAAATATCTAAATTGTTTCTGATCAGTTGCCTTACGGCAGAATTATTCAAAAAAGCAAAAAGATCGACGTATTCTCATCGTCTCCCTTGAATTCGTTCTTTGGTTGACGGCAATTTCTGTGGCTTGGTTTGAAAATTGCTCCAACATAAATTGGAGCGCCACGTTGCTTCATATATAGTGCAGATTTCACGGCAGAGCAGTTTCACAGCAGCTTGAACAACTTCGAGGACTTGAATTACTTCACTTACCTAAATTATTTTTCACAAGTTTTCTCCGTTAGAGAACTATAATTTCGACGATTCTCGACAATGAGAATAATGTTCGTTGAAGAAAAAAGTCATTGGCAATTTGACAGATACCTAAGAGAATGAAGCATCACGTATGATTAATGAAGATGATCGACGGTGATCGATTTTTGCTGTAGCGTAAAGGTAGCCTCACACTTCGGGAGTTTGGTACGCGGGTTTTTACTCATGTATTTTTACATATGCGATGTTCTCGGGATTTGAGCACAGAAAATCAAAATCCAGACCCAATTTGAAATGCACGGGGACCAAAATCCGGCGGAAATTTTTCCAGAGCTGTAAAGTACCCTTAAACATCTTCAATGATGCTTACTTGTGCAAAAATTGATTCATGCACGCGTTCAATTATTTTAAGTGTTTGTTGCACGGTGAGTCTTTAGCTAATACATGTTGCTGATAACTATTTGAGATTTTTTTTATATTGGCAGCAAAAATTTGAATACCGAAAATACCGGTATTTTCCCTCACCAATACCGATATTTTCGGTACTCAAATTTGGCCAGTAATACCGGTATTACCGGTTTCGGTAATACCGGTATTACCGGTTTCGGTAATACCGGTTAGACCACCCTAAGTGGGACAGTACGGAGAAAGGAAGGTGGACCCACCGACTCATTCCAAATCTGTCGACGTGAATGAACAGAAAGCATGTCGAAGTAAATTTCTACCTGATGTAAATTTCTACCTTCTTTTCGGGCCACGGATGCTTTCGAAAGTATTTACATAGGTTCGGACTAAGGTATTGGTCATTTTTGACAAATACCGGTATTCGGTATTTGGTGGAGTCAATACCGGTAATACCGGTAAAATACCGCTTTTTGTTAAAATTTCAGGCACAGACAAACAGACGTAAAACTAATGAAATTACCATCGACTTCAACGATCAATTTGAATTTGAAAGACTACGCGTTTCACAACTAGAGGCGCTAGTGTCGTAATCCTCCGAGTTTGACATTCCACTATAGCGCCTTCTGGTGACAATGTCATACGAAACATTGTTTCGTGTAACATGCTCGCAAGATGGTGGTAGAGGAGTTGGGCGATGGTTTTAAGAAAATGTTCAAGCTGTTACGTCTGTTTGTCTGTGTTTCAGGTATTAAACGAAAAACTTTTGATTTTGGCTTTTGGATGAAAAACAATATATTTTGAAAACTTTGAAGGTTAATATAATTGTTTGTTGAGCTGGGCAAAGCGAAACTTAAGTAATTAATTGGTTTAGTAATTAACATTCTGAATGACACATCTCCTAATTCGCATTGGATTTTGTTGGCATTGTTGTCAACAACTAAGAATCCCCTCTTTGGTTCAACCGAAGTTTGACAAATGGTTCCAAAGCCGTCAAAAATCAGTGTGAAGTACTTACCCTTAATCTCTTTATAGGCATCTTCTTTGTACCGATCCTCAGGAATGATTGTTGTCTCAGTTTCAACGATCGCATCAGGAATGATTAGACGCTTCAATATATTGTTCGCTTTTTAATCAAAGTAGCTTTAAATGTCTTGAAGAAAATCGTTTCAAATCAATTGCTTTACGGCAAAATTATTCAAAAACGCAAAAAGATCGTGCAGAACTCACGACAGAGTAGTTTCACAACAGCTTGAACAGGTTCGAGGGCTTAAGTTATTTTTCCAACCGCCAAAAAACCATCACCGAAGTTTAATTCGAATTATGATAGATCCGTTTGAGCATAGATAACATGCTATTCCTGCGGTCGGACACACCAATTCCCTGTTATGTCAAGAATGTGAGAATGTTGAAGAGACGCCGGAGTCTGTGGTGTTCGATTGTCCGCGGATTGCGGAAATTCGAAGAGAAATGCCTGTCCCAAGGGCGGATAATATCGCAGAGCGAATGTGTCGCGAGAAAGACATGTGGAATTCGGTAAGCAGAGTCGTGACTGTTGGAGGTGCAGCGTAGATGGAGGCGAGATCAGCGAATAAGTGCCTGGGGAGTGTTCAGCGCATTGAGCAGTGTCTGGCTTCGAGTCATCGGGGCGCCAGTGAACCGGAAGTCTTTTGTCAACCGAAATCGTCGGACCGACCTTGGCACTCGAACAGCCAACTTGCTGAAGAAAGAAGAAGAAAGCGTTTCGGGTATGTAAGGCATTCGAAGACGAAGTCAGCGCAACGCGTGAAAGCGTCCCCTGCTACAGCCGCCAGTAGTCAGGGCATTATCCGTGCGGAAGTTTCCGGAATTGGTGGACCACCCTTGTCACCGGGGGGAGTCAGGAGGATTCGAGTCAGAAGTTTGGTGCATGACCGTCGAGGGATCGATACAACGTTGCAGTGGATCAGCCAGCCAGTCGGCAAG
>NW_026942478.1:0-9243 GCF_024139115.2 Armigeres subalbatus
TCAGTCAGGATTCCCTTCCGGAATTCGGTCAAGGATTCCTCGGAATCCGGTCAGGATTCCTTCGGAATCCAGTCAGGATTCCTTCGGAATCCGGTCAGGTTCCTTCGAATCCGGTCAGGATTCCCTTCGGAATGGTCAGGATTCCCTTCGAATCCGGTCAGGATTCCTTCGGAATCCGGTCAGGATTCCCTTCGGAATCCGGTCAGACCACCTCCGAATCAGTCGGCTGATTCCTTCGGAATCCGGTCAGGATTCCCTGAATCCGGTCAGGATTCCTTCGGATCCGGTCAGGATTCCTTCGGAATCTGGTCAGGTTCCTTCGAATCAGTCAGGATTCCCTTCGGAATCCGGTCAGAGATTCCTTCCGGAATCGGTCAGGATTCCCTCCGGAATCCGGTCAGTTCCTTCCGAACTGGTCAGGATTCCTCCGGAATCCGGTCAGGATTCCTCCGGAATCGGTCAGGATTCCTCCGGAATCGGTCAAGATTCCCTCCGGAATCCGGTCAGGATTCCCTCCGGAATCCGGTCAGGATTCCCTCCGGAATCCGGTCAGGATTCCCTCCGGAATCCGGTCAGGATTCCCTCCGGAATCCGGTCAGGATTCCCTCCGGAATTCGGTCAGGATTCCCTCCGGAATCCGGTCAGGATTCCCTCCGGAATCCGGTCAGGATTCCCTCCGGAATCCGGTCAGGATTCCCTCCGGAATCCGGTCAGGATTCCCTCCGGAATCCGGTCAGGATTCCCTCCGGAATCCGGTCAGGATTCACTCCGGAATTCGGTCAGGATTCCCTCCGGAATCTGGTCAAGATTTCCTCCGGAATCCGGTCAGGATTCCTCCGGAATCGGTCAGGATTCCTCCGGAATCCGGTCAGGATTCCCTCCGGAATACGGTCAGGATTCCCTCCGGAATCCGGTCAGGGTTCCCTCCGGAATCCGGTCAGGATTCCTCCGAATCCGGTCAGGATTCCTCCGGAATCCGGTCAGGATTCCTCGGAATCTGGTCAGGATTCCTCGGAATCCGGTCAGGATTCCTCCGGAATCAGTCAGGATTCCTCCGGAATCCGGTCAGGATTCCTCGGAATCCGGTCAGGATTCCCTCGGAATCCGGCTCAGGATTCCTCCGGAATCCGGTCAGGATTCCTCCGGAATCCGGTCAGGAATCCCTTCGGAATCCGGTCAGGATTTCTTCGGAATCCGGTCAGGATTCCCTTCGGAATCTGGTCAGGATTCCCTCCGGAATCCGGTCGTGAGTACCTCCGGAATCCAGTCAGGACTCCCTTCGGAATCCGGTCAGGATTCCCTCCGGAATCCGGTCAGGATTCCCTCCGGAATCCGGTCAGGATTCCCTTCGGAATCCGGTCAGGATTCCCTCCGGAATCCGGTCAGGATTCCCTTCGGAATCCGGTCAGGATTCCCTTCGGAATCCGGTCAGGATTCCCTTCGGAATCCGGTCAGGATTCCCTTCGGAATCCGGTCAGGATTCCCGTTCGGAATCCGGTCAGGATTCCCGTTCGGAATCCGGTCAGGATTCCCGTTCGGAATCCGGTCAGGATTCCCGTTCGGAATCCGGTCAGGATTCCCGTTCGGAATCCGGTCAGGATTCCCGTTCGGAATCCGGTCAGGATTCCCGTTCGGAATCCGGTCAGGATTCCCGTTCGGAATCCGGTCAGGATTCCCGTTCGGAATCCGGTCAGGATTCCCTTCGTATTCCGGTCAGGATTCCCTTCGGAATCCGGTCAGGATTCCCTTCGGAATCGGTCAGATTCCTTCCGGAATCCGGTCAGGATTCCTCGGCATCCGGTCAGGATTCCCTCCGGAATCCGGTCAGGATTCCCTCCGGAATCCGGTCAGGATTCCCTCCGGAATCCGGTCAGGCTTCCCTCCGGTTAGGATTCCTCTCGGAATCCGGTCAGAATTCCTCCGGAATCCGGTCAGGATTCCTCCGGAATCCGGTCAGGATTCCTTCGGAATCTGGTCAGGATTTCTCTTCGGAATCCAGTCAGGATTCCTTCGGAATCCGGTCAGGATTCCTCGGAATCCGGTCAGGATTCCTCCGGAATCCGGTCAGGATTCCGTTCGGAATCCATTCAGGATTCCTTCGGAATCGGTCAGGATTCCTTCGGAATCCGGTCAGGATTCCTTCGGAATCCGGTCAGGATTCCTTCGGAATCGGTCAGGATTCCTTCGAATCGGTCAGAGTTCCTCGGAATCCGGTCAGAGATTCCCTTCGGAATCCGGTCAGGATTCCTTCGAATCCGGTCAGGATTCCCTCCGGAATCCGGTCAGGATTCCCTTCGGAATCGGTCAGGATTCCTTCGAATCCGGTCAGGATTCCTTCCGAATCGGTCAGGATTCCTCGGAATCGGTCAGGATTCCTCCTTCGGAATCCGGTCAGGATTCGAACTCGGAATCTGTCAGGATTCCCTTCGGAATCCGGGCAGGATTCCCTTCGGAATCCGGTCAGGATTCCCTCCGGAATCCGGTCAGGATTTTCTCCGGAATCCGGTCAGGATTCCCTCCGGAATCCGGTCAGGATTTCCTTAGGAATCCGGTCAGGATCCCTCCGGAGACCTCCCGGTCAGGATTCCCTCCGGAATCGGTCAGGATTCCCTCCGGAATCGGTCAGGATTCCTCCGGAATCCGGTCAGGATTCCTCCGGAATCCGGTCAGGATTCCCTCCGAATCCGGTCAGGATTCCCTCCGGAATCGGTCAGGATTCCCTCCGGAATCCGGTCAGGATTCCTCCGAATCCGGTCAGGATTCCTCCGGAATCCGGTCAGGATTCCCTCGGAATCAGTCAGGATTCCCTCCGGAATCCGGTCAGGATTCCCTCCGGAATCCGGTCAGGATTCCCTCCGGAATCCGGTCAGGTTCCTCCGGAATCGGTCAGGATTCCTCCGGAATCCGGTCAGGATTCCTCCGGAATCCGGTCAGGATTCCTCCGGAATCCGGTCAGGATTCCTCCGGAATCCAGTCAGGATTCCTCCGGAATCGGTCAGGATTCCCACCGAGATCTGGTCAGGACTCCCTCCGGTCAGAATTCCCTCCGGAATCCGGTCAGGATTCCCTCCGGAATCCGGTCAGGATTCCCTCCGGAATCCGGTCAGGATTCCCTCCGGAATCCGGTCAGGATTCCCTCCGGAATCCGGTCAGGATTCCCTCCGGAATCCGGTCAGGATTCCCTCCGGAATCCGGTCAGGATTCCCTCCGGAATCCGGTCAGGATTCCCTCCGGAATCCGGTCAGGATTCCCTCCGGAATCCGGTCAGGATTCCCTCCGGAATCCGGTCAGGAATCCCTCCGGAATCCGGTCAGGAATCCCTCCGGAATCCGGTCAGGATTCCCTCCGGAATCCGGTCAGGATTCCCTCCGGAATCCGGTCAGGATACCCTCCGGAACCCGGGCAGGATTCCCTCCGGAATCCGGTCAGGATTCCCTCCGGAATCCGGTCAGGATTCCCTCCGGAATCCGGTCAGGATTCCCTCCGGAATCCGGTCAGGATTCCCTCCGGATCAGGATTCCCTCCGGAATCCGGTCAGGATTCCCTCCGGAATCCGGTCAGGATTCCTCCGGAATCGGTCAGGATTCCTCCGGAATCGGTCAGGATTCCTCCGGAATCCGGTCAGGATTCCCTCCGGAATCGGTCAGGATTCCTCCGGAATCGGTCAGGATTCCTCCGGAATCCGGTCAGGATTCCTCCGGAATCCGGTCAGGTTCCCTCCGGAATCGGTCAGGATTCCCTCCGGAATCCGGTCAGGATTCCTCCGGAATCCGGTCAGGATTCCTCCGGAATCGGTCAGGATTCCCTCCGGAATCGGTCAGGATTCCTCCGGAATCGGTCAGGATTCCCTCCGGAATCGGTCAGGATTCCTCCGGAATCCGGTCAGGATTCCTCGGAATCCGGTCAGGATTCCTCCGGAATCCGGTCAGGATTCCTCCGGAATCCGGTCAGGATTCCTCCGGAATCCGGTCAGGATTCCCTCCGGAATCCGGTCAGGATTCCTCCGGAATCGGTCAGGATTCCCTCCGGAATCCGGTCAGGATTCCTCCGGAATCCGGTCAGGATTCCCTCGGAATCGGTCAGGATTCCTCCGGAATCCGGTCAGGATTCCGTTCGGAATCCATTCAGGATTCCGTTCGGAATCGGTCAGGATTCCGTTCGGAATCGGTCAGGATGCCGTTCGGAATCCAGTCAGGATGCCGTTCGGAATCCGGTCAGGATTCCGTTCGGAATCCGGTCAGGATGCCGTTCGAATCGGTCAGTTCCCTCAGAATCCGGGCAGAATTCCATTCGGAATCCGGTCAGTATTACGTCCGGAATCCAGTCAGGATTCCTTCGGAATCGGTCAGGATTCGCCTTCGGAATCCGGTCAGGATTCCCTTCGGAATCCGGTCAGGATTCCTTCGGAATCGGTCAGGATTCCCTTCGGAATCCGGTCAGGATTCCTTCGGAATCAGTCAGGTTCCTTCGGAATCCAGTCAGGATTCCTTCGGAATCGGTCAGGATTCCTTCAGAATCGGTCAGGATTCCTTCGGAATCGGTCAGGATTCCTTCGGAATCCGGTCAGGATTCCCTTCGGAATCGGTCAGGATTCCTTCGGAATCGGTCAGGATTCCCTTCGGAATCGGTCAGGATTCCTTCGGAATCGGTCAGGATTCCTTCGGAATCGGTCAGGATTCCCTTCGAATCCGGTCAGGATTCGCTTCGGAATCCGGTCAGGATTCCTTCGGAATCCGGAATCCGGTCAGGATTCCCTTCGGAATCGGTCAGGATTCCTTCAGAATCCGGTCAGGATTCCTTCGGAATCGGTCAGGATTCCTTCGGAATCCGGTCAGGATTCCCTTCGAATCCGGTCAGGATTCGGAATCAGTCAGGATTCCCAGAATCGGTCAGGATTCCCTTCGGAATCGGTCAGGATTCCTTCGGAATCGGTCAGGATTCCTTCGGAATCCGGTCAGGATTCCTTCGGAATCCGGTCAGGATTCCTTTGGAATCGGTCAGGATTCCTTCGGAATCGGTCAGGATTCCTTCGAATCGGTCAGGATTCCTTCGGAATCGGTCAGGTTCGCTTCGGAATCCGGTCAGGATTCCTTCGAATCCGGTCAGGATTCGCCGGAATCCGGTCAGGATTCGCGGAATCGGTCAGGTTCCTTCGAATCGGTCAGGATTTCGCTTCGGAATCCGGTCAGGTTCCTTCGGAATCCGGTCAGGATTCCTTCGGAATCCGGTCAGAGTTCCCTTCCGGAATCGGTCAAGTTCCCTTCGGAATCCGGTCAGGTTCGCCTTGAATCAGTCAGGTTCCCTTCGGAATCGGTCAAGTTCACTGGAATCGGTCAGTTCCCTTCGGAATCCGGTCAGTTCCGGTCAGATTCATGGAATCGGTCAGGTTCCTTCGGAATCCGGTCAGGATTCTCTTGGAATCGGTCAGAGTTCCTTGGAATCGGTCAGATTCCTTCGGAATCCGGTCAGGATTCCTTCGAATCGGTCAGGATTCCCTTCGAATCCGGTCAGGATTCCCTTCGGAATCCGGTCAGGATTCCCTTCGGAATCCGGTCAAGATTCGCTTCGGAATCCGGTCAGGATTCCAATTGGAATCCGGTCATTTCGGAATCTGGTCAGGATTCCATTCGGAATCGGAATTGTGACGTCTCTCTTCTCACTCCTGATTTCTCTTTTTTGACCTATTCATCCAAATGTCTTATTCGGATACGGAGTCTTTTCGGCCAAATGACCATTTCGGACAAACGACCCTTTCGGCCAAATGGCCCTTTCGTCCAGTTTCAGTCCAGTTTCAGTCAAATGACCCATTCTGTCAAATGTCTTTCGGCCTAATAATCTGTTCGGCCAAATGGTATATTCGGCCAAACAACTTTCGGCCTAGTGGCTTTCGGCCGAATGGGTTTCGGCCAAACGACCCTTCCCCCAGTATATCAAGTTAAAGGCAATTTTATTAGTGTTTTATTCAAGAGTAATTTTTAATAACAAATACCTATCTTAAAGTTGCTGAAAAGCTAACAAGACAGGTCTTTAGCCAATAGGAATGCGAATCCATCGAGGGGGAAAATGGAAGAATTTGTTTTTGAATATCGCATCCATCCTCAAACTGCAATCCCTTTTGAGCAATTTCATACTAAACCCTCAAACTAAGCAGCAGGATCTAGCTGGTTTGCTTGCTTTGGATCCCATCCAAATATAAACTTTCTCGAAAAATCACCAAACCCCTGATTAGGCATTCAGATCTCGTTCGAGCGTCCACCCCCTCCTAGGAATAATGGGAAAAAATAGTCAAATAAACTCCGCAAAAATGCGATTGCGATTAGTGTCGAAACTTCCCCCACGAATCCGGCAATTTCGTATGCATACGATGGCCCCGCAAAAAAGGGAGGCCTATGCATCAAATCCACGGAATAAAAATGTGGGGGAGTGTGGCACAAAGCGCTCGTTCTCAGGATTATCCGTGAATGAGAAAAAAAAACGTCACATAACGTTTTAATCAAACATTTAAACGGTAATAAAAGTAAAAAAATGAATGATTTTTCTATCTGAATCTATATTTTATTTAGAGTAAATGCTTTAATTCTGGTTCCATATTCCATAGCATAGTGAGGAGTTTTTGCCCTAATGGGAATTTAGAACCGAATCCCCTCGTATATGTACCTTCATTTATCTGCCGCCCACCATCAGAACATCCTATCTTCTGAACCATGAATGAATGAATAGAAGGTGCACGTCAGCACTCGTCATTGTCATCGCTTTGAAGGGCGACAACAACGACGACGACGGGTTGTGATAGTAATGAGAAAATAATCCTGCATCCGAATCAAACTAGATTGACTGTCGTTGGTTGGTTGGTTGGTGACGTTCGTCGCATCGCCGGAGGAGGAAGATTCATTTCGTATTCCGGAAGTGTGCGAGACATTTCGTTATACACAAAGATTGGCTTCACCGTTTCGGAGGAAAGACGTAGCAAATATCGGGGCGACGAGGGCAGAACTCTACGTTTAAGCAGCAGAATCGTTTTGATGATTTTTATAGCAAATGACAGAACAAGTTTGTTGCAGTAGTGAGCATACTTGGAATTTATGTACGTTATTTTGTGATACAAGGAATAAGGCTATCAAAATTTGGGTATAGGCATTCAAGAAGACTTCTTAGTCAATCACAATAATAGAGCCTTATTTGTTAGAGAATTTCGGACTCTACTACCTCGGTGGGCAAAAATTAGAAGAGTTTCTATCACTCGAAGAAGGAGGAATCTATTCGTAATTGCTTCTTTGATGTGTTTTCTTGAAACAATGTTTTTGACTAGTACTTTCAGTGTGGTCACGCAAATGACACGTTCTGAGACGAAATTGTCGAAAACTGATAAGTTGCGACACTTTTGCAAAATTTGATTCTGGACACTGAGCTGACGGTGATGGACACTCGCTTAATTTCTGTGGCATTTCTCGTGCCAAAGTTCTTCTGGATGATATTAAATATTTTTAATATTGTAATATTAATATTAATATGTAAATAATAATAAATATTGTGAATTTTACAATGATGAGGGTGATCGAAGCTTTCAACGAAAGTTTTAAAGTCGTGTAAAGTTTTTTTTTATAAGGATTTTATCTTCCAAAGTCTCGTATCTTTTTGTATTTTGTTACACCATCTAGCTAAACTAACTAAACCTTAAATTTATTGCAAATTTGACACTTTTACACTAATTGAAACTATAATCCTGAAAGTGTTTCGGAGCCCTGATGATTTTATTTTGTGAACTAAAGAAGCAGTACGAATTCAATAGACCCGAGGACGAACCATTCGTGTCGGAGCTTGCACTATTTTGCGTGCTCGTCTGATGATGATTGATTGAAACATCCAAATTGATGTCAGATTCAGCATTAAATGCAACTCACTTTCCCCAGTTTCGACATCGCCATCGCGGCGAAGAGCCACATAAAATCAATTTCGCTTTAAATCCACGCGCCGAATCACATCCACACGGTAGGACGCAGTGACGGCCATCCTCGTGCAGCGGATGGCGTGTGTGCATTTGTTTGTTCTGACAGTCAAGAATATGGTTTCAAATGTTGCACATTGCCGCCTCCCGTCCACGTGTTTCACAACTCCTCAATCACTTTCGACTATGAGAAAGTGCAACGCACGAATTGGCCAAAAAAACTTCCACTTTCTCCTCTATTGAGCAATCTAACATTGGCAAATTATTCACAGGCGGCGAATCAACTGACAAACCATTTAAGGATAACAATTTCCTAACCTTTGACCACAGTGTCCCTCGGAGCGGTTTGGGCGAAATATCCTTTCGGGATTTCCCCGATTCGAAGGCCTGCAACAACGGCGCCCGGAGTGGATGAGAAAGCTTTCGCTATCGTCGAGTTGGATACCCAGTGGCCTAGATTTGCATTATGGCAGCCAGTCGGTCGAACGCTGAAGCCTGGTGAACCGGAAGACAAGCGTGAACCGTGAAGCGTGGATGTGTGCAAATATGAAGAAAAAAAAAACTACATTTTTCCGTTCCATTCTATGTGTGACCCAAATCGGTCGCAAACGAGAACTGAGCATCGAACTTTGTGGAGTACGCAGGAAGTGCCATTCACTGCCGTCCGTTGTAGGTCGTTCCACAGCAACAAATACGGCACACATATGATGCGGGTAGGGTACTCTCTAACACGATCCAAAAAAACCTGATGGTGCGAGTCCGACGAAATTGATTGAACCAGGACAAAATCGATTGGCGTATCCAAAACTAGAGCCAAAGCTCCAGCACTCTCACCAACGGAAATTACGCTCGATGAGTTGTCATCCCTCATTTGGGCGGGTGGCATGCTTTTTAATTAGGATGGAAGGATGAGGTTGTGGAATTTCATCAAACCCTGATTTTGTGTGTCCATTAATGCCGATCGGAATGTCGAGTGTGGGTATGTTGCTGGAAGGTACAAGGCAGGTAGCCGTGCATGGGCGTTCATTGCACAACAGTTTCAGCGTAGGGTGGGTGGAAAACATCTGAGCAAACAAACCGTACTCGGATCGGTTTGTTTGTCAAATGGGATAGAATCACAAACCATGCTTTCCTTAGACTGGGTTGTCCGCATTTTGTTTAATTCCTTCCAGTCCAGCCAGTACCGGTGCTGCTGTAACCTAACATGTCTGCATGATGTTTTTATTTAAGCAAGGGTTTGGTGCGCATACATGCTTCCACAAATTGTTGTTTGATATTGACATCTTCCCTTGAACGGT